>NC_134356.1:72923540-73108540 GCF_048569485.1 Anomaloglossus baeobatrachus
ACATTCGACCATGCGCCTTGCGCATCTTAGGCGATAATTAAATATTTTTTTCTCATGTGTTAGCCCACGACTTGAGTATGGTTTTAATAAGTTTTGGGACAATTGAAAGGCCTCATCCCCCAAATATACAAAGGGGAGTGGTGGTCCATCACTTTCTGTTTTGGTTGCGGGAAAGCAAAATGTCCTCCGTAAAGATTTCTTCCAATTGCCGAATTTTTTAAAACTTGGGAATCATTTGCTCGGCCAAATGCCCCAATGTCCACGGCCAAAAACTTATACTGTGCATCGGCAATTGCCATTAGCACAACAGAAATTTTTTTTTATAATTGTAGTATTCAGATCCAGTGTTTTGTGGCTTAAGAATCCTGACATGCTTGCCGTCCACGGCACCGCAGCAATTAGGGAAGTTGCATATTTGGTAGAATTTTCAGCTGCATCCATTCATTGCTGCTCGGTGGGGTGAGGAATATATTCGTCTTTTAAACATTCCCACAAAGCCTGGCATGTGGAGTTGACGATTCCAGAAATTGTAGAAATCCCCACTCGGAATTGAAAGTGTAAGGAGGAGTAAGATTCTCCAGTAGCAAGAAATCTGTAAAAGATCAAAAGAAAAATTAATCAATCATACTTGGAAAAAAATTAGATTACATTTTGTGTACAACATGCTTACCTCAAAGTAATGAGTAGACGCTCGGCAGGACTAATAGCCTTACGGAAAAAAGTATCTTTCCGCTTGATAAAAGGATCCACCCGCTCCAATAGACGATTAAAGGTTTCCTCAGGCATGCGCACATAGTTGACAAATTTTTCAGGGTGCCTTCTCAATTCAAGGCAAAGAGTGTAAAAGACACCATGGAAAATCCTGCTTTCATTAATGGAGTGAACCCAGTAGCGACGCCTTCTCTGTTGACGACGACGTTGCCGTTGAGCTTCTGAAAATCGATACGCCAAGACATTTGCCTGGTATGAATATTCGATATAAGCTTCAGCGATCTTCCCCGTTATGACATCCATTTCTCTAGTTTGCTGGGCTGTCTGAGATAGATTGTGCCTCCTCTCATATATATATATACACTTGAAAATGTAAATTTCATGAGGAACGCCCCCTAATTATCCAATTAGCAAAGAAACGGATTCCGACTGATTCTGTTTTTTTGACGGATAACGGAAGCATAACGGATGTAACGGACGTAACGGATCCGTTATTTTACTGGAATCCATTAACGGATTCCAGTAAAATAACGCGTCAAAGGTTCCGTTGGAGATCCGTTGTTTGACGGATGCGTCGTTTTAACGCACCTACAGTTTTGACGGAGTCCTGCAAACGCAAGTGTGAAACTAGCCTTAAGCTGCAATTTACCACAGGTGGCGTCACGAATATATATTATAAACTTTAACATCACCATCTCCCCCATCCATACCGCCACTTTAATTGACTCTACCAGGGTCACGGAGTCAGGCCCCGCCACTGCTGACTAACCTGGACTAGTCCAGCCCAACACCGAGTCACCTAAGGCCATGTGGTGGGCGAGTCATGGGCATCTGGCATAGACTTGGGCGAACAGGTCAACATGGATCCCCAGACGACAAGCTTTGTCCAACAGTAGTTGAAACTGTTAATACTATAGGGTCCCTGTGGGTGGGATGCCACCATACCTCCCAACCATCCCGGATTCAATGGGACTGTCCCGATTTGAGAGTTCTCTCATGCAGTCCCGCTGTTCACACTGTTGTCCTCCCCGCAGTGCAGTGAATAACTTAACTCAGTTAAGTACATAAATTAAATTGTCATCTGCTCTGGTTCTCCAGGACAGCCAGGACTCAAACTCATGAACTCAGTGTCCATAGGCAGCAGCTCTACCATTGAGCATTGGTAATCTCAATCTCAATGTCAGTGCGTTTCTTGATTGAAAGACATTGGAAAATTTGGTAATCTTGACCTGTACTGCAGCCAGAGAAACCAGAAGCAACTACATAGATAGATAGATAGATAGATAGATAGATAGATAGATAGATAGATAAATAGATAGATAGATAAAAGATACATAGATAGATGGATGATAGATAGAGGGATAGATGATAGATAGATAATAGATAGATAGATAGATAGATAGAGGGATAAATGGATAATTAATAGATAGATAAATAGAGGGATAGATAAATAGATAGATAGATAGATAATAGATAGATCGATAGATAGATAATAGATAGATAATAGAAAGATATCATAGATGGATAGATAGTTAGATTAATAGATAAATAATAGATAGCTCTATGTAGGTGAAGGTAAGTGTCAGCCTTTTTTGTTCTTATAAAACTACTGTATAAAATTGAGAAAAAAATACAAATATATATATATATATATATATATATATATATATATATATATATATATAAGTCGTAAATAACAAACATCATAAGTCAGCAAATAATATGGACATATTTGCTGTCTCTGTAATCGTAACAACCCGAACAACACAGCGATCAGATTATTTATGGATGGGGATCGGTAAATGGAGTAAAAAATGGCGCAATTGATTATTTTTCTCTATTAAACCCATAGAAAATGTAATTAAAATGTATCGCTGAGGCTGTGTTCACACGTACTGTAAATGCTGCATTTTCTCTGCAGGTGTCTGCACCAAGAGCGCGATAACAATCTTCTCTGATTATTGCGTGTTTGCGGTATTTTTTATGCATTGTCCCTCTTATTTGATACGTTTGTTGCAGATGTGAGTCCTGAAGCTTATACAAAAAAACCCACCAAAACTGCACAGTTCAGTGGCGTCTTTAGATGCAAAAGGGACGTAGATTTTATGACATCTCATCCACTTTGCTTGGACATTTAGTCCGTGTTCACATGTAGTGTAAAAGCCGGGTTTTTCTACTGCTTTTTGGCACATAAATTATGCTGTTTTTAATTGTCCAAGCAAAGTGGATGTGATTCCACGAGAAGACGCCGCCGAACTCTGCGGTTTTGGTGCTTTTTTTCTCTAGAGGTTTCTACAGTTAGGTCCAGAAATATTTGGACAGTGACACAAGTTTTGTTATTTTAGCTGTTTACAAAAACATGTTCAGAAATACAATTATATATATAATATGGGCTGAAAGTGCACACTCCCAGCTGCAATATGAGAGTTTTTACATCCAAATCGGAGAAAGGCTTTAGGAATCATAGCTCTGTAATGCATAGCCTCCTCTTTTTCAAGGGACCAAAAGTAATTGGACAAGGGACTCTAAGGGCTGCAATTAACTCTGAAGGCGTCTCCCTCGTTAACCTGTAATCAATTAAGTAGTTAAAAGGTCTGGGGTTGATTACAGGTGTGTGGTTTTGCATTTGGAAGCTGTTGCTGTGACCAGACAACATGCGGTCTAAGGAACTCTCAATTGAGGTGAAGCAGAACATCCTGAGGCTGAAAAAAAAGAAAAAATCCATCAGAGAGATAGCAGACATGCTTGGAGTAGCAAAATCAACAGTCGGATACATTCTGAGAAAAAAGGAATTGACTGGTGAGCTTGGGAACTCAAAAAGGCCTGGGCGTCCACGGATGACAACAGTGGTGGATGATCGCCGCATACTTTCTTTGGTGAAGAAGAACCCGTTCACAACATCAACTGAAGTCCAGAACACTCTCAGTGAAGTAGGTGTATCTGTCTCTAAGTCAACAGTAAAGAGAAGACTCCATGAAAGTAAATACAAAGGGTTCACATCTAGATGCAAACCATTCATCAATTCCAAAAATAGACAGGCCAGAGTTAAATTTGCTGAAAAACACCTCATGAAGCCAGCTCAGTTCTGGAAAAGTATTCTATGGACAGATGAGACAAAGATCAACCTGTACCAGAATGATGGAAAGAAAAAAGTTTGGAGAAGAAAGGGAACGGCACATGATCCAAGGCACACCACATCCTCTGTAAAACATGGTGGAGGCAACGTGATGGCATGGGCATGCATGGCTTTCAATGGCACTGGGTCACTTGTGTTTATTGATGACATAACAGCAGACAAGAGTAGCCGGATGAATTCTGAAGTGTACCGGGATATACTTTCAGCCCAGATTCAGTCAAATGCCGCAAAGTTGATCGGACGGCGCTTCATAGTACAGATGGACAATGACCCCAAGCATACAGCCAAAGCTACCCAGGAGTTCATGAGTGCAAAAAAGTGGAACATTCTGCAATGACCAAGTCAATCACCAGATCTTAACCCAATTGAGCATGCATTTCACTTGCTCAAATCCAGACTTAAGACGGAAAGACCCACAAACAAGCAAGACCTGAAGGCTGCGGCTGTAAAGGCCTGGCAAAGCATTAAGAAGGAGGAAACCCAGCGTTTGGTGATGTCCATGGGTTCCAGACTTAAGGCAGTGATTTCCTCCAAAGGATTCGCAACAAAATATTGAAAATAAAAATATTTTGTTTGGGTTTGGTTTATTTGTCCAATTACTTTTGACCTCCTAAAATGTGGAGTGTTTGTAAAGAAATGTGTACAATTCCTACAATTTATATCAGATATTTTTGTTCAAACCTTCAAATTAAACGTTACAATCTGCACTTGAATTCTGTTGTAGAGGTTTCATTTCAAATCCAATGTGGTGGCATGCAGAGCCCAACTCGCGAAAATTGTGTCACTGTCCAAATATTTCTGGACCTAACTGTATATGGAACTTAAAAAAACTGCATGGAAAAAACTGCAGATACTTTTATACAGTAAGTGCAGAATCCAAGCTTTTCTGTACTATAAAAAACACTTAAAAACGCAGATTCACATCTGCACCAAAAGCGCATTAAATAATGGAGAAAAGGCAGAAAAAAGCAGCAAAAATGGAGTAATCAGATAAGATTGTTATTGTGTAGTTTGGTGCAGACAGCGGCAGAAACAAAAAACACCTAATTTATGCAATGTGTGAACACAGGCTTATAGGCACAAACTTTTTAAAACATAATGACAACCAAAAACATCCAATGACCCTGATCAAAAGTTCACATACCCCAGTTAATACCGTGTATTGCCCCCTCTAGCATTAATGACAGCTTGAAGTCTTTTGTGGTAGTTGTGGATGAGGCTCTTTATTTTCTCAGATGGTAAAGCTGCCCATTCTTTCTGGTAAAAAACCTCCAGTTCCTGTAAATTCCTGGTCTTTCTTGCATGAACTGCGTGATTCAATTCTCCCCAGAGTGGCTTATTGATATTGAGGTCAGGAGACTGAGATGGCCACTCCAGAACCTTCACTTTGGTCTGCTGTAGCCAATGACAGGTGGACTAAGCCTTGTGTTTTGGAGCATTATCATGTTGAAACGCCCAAGTATGTCCCATGCAAGCTTCCGGGCTGATGAGTACAAAATATAGTCTTCAGTATTTGCTGATAACGTGCTGCATTCATCTTTCCTTCAACTTTGACCAAATTTTCTGTGCCTTTGTAGCTTACACAGCCCCACAGCATCAGCGATCCACCTCCATGCTTTATAATAGGAATGGTGTTTCTTTCATCAAAGGCTTGTTGACACCTCTCCAAATGTAACGTTTATGGTTGTTGTGGTCAATAAGTTCAATTTTGGTCTCATCACTCCACATTACCGTGTTCCAGAAATTTGGAGGCTTGTCTCTGTGATATTTCGAATATTGTAGGCGAGATACTTTGTGGCATTTTCACAGTAATGGCTTTCTTCTGGCGACTTGACCATGCAACCCATTTTTCTTCAAGTGCCTCCTTATTATGCATCTTGAAACTGCCACACTGCTAGTTTTTAGTGAGTCCTGCATTTCAGCTGATGGTATTTGTGGGTTTTTCTTTGCATCCCGAACAATTTTCCTGGCAGTTGTGGCCGAAATTTTTGTTGGGCTACCTAATCATGGTTTGGTTTTTACAGTGCCCCTGATTTTTCATTTGTTAATCACAGTTTGAACACTGCTGACTGGCATTATCAATTCATTGGATATCTTTTTGTATCCCTTTCCTGTTTTATACAGTTCAACTATCTTTTCCTGTAGATCAATTAACAAATATTTTGCCTTCCCCATGACTCACAATCCAGAAACCTCAGTGACTGGATGAAAGATGCAAGAGTCTATCTTGATCCCTGAACTCACTCAGCTTTTATGCACGCACACTAATTACAAGCAAACAGGTCACATGTGAGGATGTTACCTTTATGAGCCATTCAAACCCATTTGTGTCAACTTCTGTGCATGTTATCAGGCCAAAATCACCAGGGTATGGCGACTTTTGATCGGGGTCATTTGGATGTTTTTGGTTGTCAATATGATTTAAAAAGAAAAAGCACAGTAGCTTGACAATAAATGGCTTCACCCAACCCCTAACCATGAGTGAAAAAAATATTTTGAATTAGCATTCATATTCTCTGTAAATAGGCCAAGAAAGCAAAAAAAATCTGGCGGGGTATGTAAACTTTTGAGCACAACTGTATTTAATAATGTTGAAAAAGGAGCTGGTATATTGTGAGAGGCAAGATGGCGAATATATTACTTGCTACTACATGTTTGAATTTTTGAATTTACCCGAACATAAAAGAGAATTTGATTTTGGACTGTGTTCTTTATTGTGGGTATGAAGACCTGTGGTACCGCACAATGTGCAGTCATGTGTGTCTCCCTCCTCTCTTCTCCTTGGTTGTCCAAAGAACTCTGACCTCTGCAGCCAGCGTTGTCACATGGGAATTTTTTGACCAAATCTTCAACTATGGCCTTCTGGTATTAGATCATTTTAGTATCCCTCACGCAGTTAAGAGAGATGGAAACTTTCCTTGTAGGGTGGGTCGAGAAGGGTGCACAACCAGTAATCAGTGTTGACCAAAATGCATATAATGAGAAGGTCACTGAAAAATCAGCAGGACATTGAGTCTGCCATGTGTGCCAGACTTTCAATAGGCCCACTGTTGTCCTCCCACCAGGAGGATGACTCTTCATCTCCAACTGCTCCTCCTCAGGCCATCCACGCTGAACAGGCAAGAAGCTGGTGTTGGTAGAACCCTTTGTAGCACAGGCAACTATCTCCCGTTCCTCCTCCTCCTTCTTCTCAGCCTCCTCTTCATTATCACTCAATCTGTGCTGAGAAGAGGAGATGAGGCTGGGTAGTATTACCCTGTGTACTTTCTTTCTTCATCTCCACCTAATTCACATGCAAAGCTTCCTTTTTAATTGTGCGCAGCAAGCGTTTCAGTAGACACAGAAGTGGGATGGTTACGCTGATTATGGTGTCATCGTCAATCACCATCTTGGTTGAGTCTTTAAAGTTTAGGAGAATCTCAAAGACTTCACTCCCGTCGGGTAAATTACCAGGATGCTTGAAACTCCTTCCCGGCCTAGGGTCCACGTACCCCGTCGTGCCATGGCCCCTGCCCGGTGATGGCTCAAGGCCGCCGGCTGCCCTCCTCGGCAATCCGTGCCCCTTGACACGATCCCCCTGCGACCGGGGTTCCAGCTCCTACCAGGTCTAGACCAACGTCTGCCACCTTGGAAACTTCAGGAGCCCTGCTCCTCGCCAGTGACCTCTCACCCACAGAGAGTCACGCTCTACCTCCTACTGCTATTTTCACTTCACTCTTCTTCTCCTTTCACTTTTTCACTTTCCCTTCCAACCCCCCAAGTGGGCAGCCCTATTCCCTTCAGGCCCCCCAATGGTGTGTCTGGTGGGTGTGGTGTAAAGTGTTCCTAGGGTTTTGACTGGCTCTGATCTTAGCAACACCAAAGGACAAGGATCCGTAACCAAGGAGGAAGCGGATACTGTGCTGAAGGGCAGATTGCACAATACCCTGTGACGACCTGATAGGCCAGGGCATCACATTAACAGGTCGGCTTGAAGTTCTTTCCTGTCCTAGGGTCCTGTACCCCATCGGTGCGTAGTTCCGGGAGTACTAGACCGTACTCCACCGGCAACCACCTCTCCTGGGTACTAGGTCACCGTCCACCTGAGTCAGGACATTGCTCAGTCACATCTTCCCACACTACTGTCAACTCACACTCTGACTACTCTCCACAGTCTGCCCCTCCTACATGTAAACTAGTGGACTGGAGTGGCTCCACCTCTAGGCGGCCATCCATTGATCCCACCCTAGATAAGTACCATTGTATGGGGGATTTGTGTCGCCCTGGGCAAGCCAGGGGTCACAGGTCACAACACCACCACACCCCACATCCCAGGTAAGCACACCTAAGCTGAACCAAAAATCCTTGTTGCCTTCCTCCAAGAGTCTGATGATGCACACCAGGGGGTGGGCCAGGCGGTTGGCTCCGCCCACCAAGGAGCTCACAGCTCTGGAGGCAGGAAGTTACCAGGCAGATAGCCCCGGGCAGGGGAAGAGTGAAGTCTAGCTGAGGGCTAGAAAGGAGTAAACAACAGAGAAGTGAAAGTAAGAGAAGTGGAAAAGGAGGAAAGCAAGAAGTGGTGACAGAGCAGAGAGTGTGCCAAGCCTGAGAGCCCAGCTTTGTGTAGGGCCAGAACAGCAAGGTCAGCGACGGCGGTGACTGTCCGGAGGGGGACCGTTTGGAAGTTCCTGGAAGGACCCCGTTGGCTGTGTGCCCGGTGGTCTGGAGCAGTGTTCCGAAGGACAGTCAGCACCAGGGCAGGGGCCTCTCGGACCCCGGCAAGGCTAGGAGTCGCCCAATTTGCCGAATCCGTCAGTGAAGGGGACGTAGATTCCCCCAACAACCAAGTCCCGATTGAAGGCAACAGTCCAACCCGTACAGCAGAGGCACCGCCACCGCCAGGGCACCAGTCTCTGAGGGCCAGCGCCTGCGGGCAAAGTGTAGTGCTCCTCCGGCCCAGCTTGAAGCCGGGGAGCGGGTTACCGGTGGGGACCCATCGCAACCATCCGTACATACAGGTGCAAGGAAGAGGGACATCACCGTCACCTGCCGGGGAAGCAAAGCAGCCGTCTGTGGGACCGTCCTACCAGCCGTTTGGTTTACCGTACAAACTGTGTCCAAGTCTCAGGCTGAGTGAGTACCACAGTGCCGCAAGGCACAGCGCTGCCCCCGCGTCCCTGCGCCCACCAAGCCCTGCACCTCCCAAGCCATCACCGGGCCCCGGGATCACCAACCCCTACCCACGGAGGGGCAACACAACACCTGGCTGCTCCCCATCACCATCCCCGGGATCCCCGCATTAAGCAGCGGTGGTGCTACACATCACCACCACCGTGGGTGGCGTCACGGACATTATCCCAACATCCCAAACCCCCCTTTCACTCACGGGCGAGGAGTGCCGCTCGAGAAACCCCGGGATCCGGCCCACCGCTCGAGCCACCACTGAGCAGCTGCCGGACCCGAGCAGAAGGGGTGAGCGCGGTGTGCTGACACCCTCCTCCCCGCCCGCGACAACTTGGCGTCACGAACAGGATCTTACCGCTCTGCCGTCTGGTAGAGGTGCGCCTTGTTACCGCCGGAGGTATCCGGCAGAAAAATTTCAGAAGCCGCCATCTTTAGCGCGAAAAGTTCCCGCTCGAGCGTCTTCTCGAGCAGTAGAGGCGCGAAGGCCAAAACCCCGCCCCGAGAGAGGAGGGGCCGGAAAGAGCTAAGGGGGACGGAAACAAGATGTCTGCGCCCGACGGAGCCGCTGGAGGAGCGGTGGTCGCAGCCGCAGCGACACCCGCGGATGGGAATGGGCCTGCCCAGGTCCCGGCCGTACCGGCGGGAGGTGCCGCGGCCCCCGCGCTTGCTCAGGTCATGCCGTTTTCCTTGCCCTATGCGCCCGGAGCTGCCTGGCTACCGCAGTATGACGGGAAACCGGATGCCTTACAGGCCTTCCGGAAAAAGCTTAACCCGTTGCTAGAGCTGTACCCCCTGACTGATAAGCAACGTGCAGCGATAGTGCTAGGCCAGTTAACCGGTGCGGCGGAGCAGGAAGCGGAGACCTGGGCCGAGGGGGACCGGCTCTCTGTAGCCACCATCTTCGAGAAGCTACAGACTGCCTTCGAGACCCGGACTGAAGCTGAGCTGAGGATGCAGTTTTACCAGTGCCGGCAACGAGCTGGGGATAGCATTCGGGACTATGCTCTACGTCTGCAGACCGCCCTCCGCACGCTGAAGCGGGTGAACTCTATTAATGAAGCGGATAGCAATAAGATGTTAGTGGAGCAATTTGCGCAGGGGATGAGGTCCCCTGAGGATCGTAAACAACTCCGGCTGTGGGCCCTGGAACACCCTGATGTGGACTTTGCTGTGTTAAAGGAGCGGGCTATCAAAGCACTACAGCCCCCAGCTGCTGAAGTTCTGGAACCCGTCCCGTGGCCCGTCGAGACAGCTCCCGTTGTGGCGGCCCCAGCCAAACCAACCTCCTTAATACCTGCAGCCTCGAGCAGCACAGTGGAAGAACTGGCAGCCCAGGTCCGTCGCCTGGACGGAGACCTTGCCAAGATCCTTGCTGCGCTACAACCTCTGACCAGATCTCAGCCTCCAGCACAGATACAGCTTGCTGACAATCCCGAAGATGTTCCCTGGATGCAGCGGAGAAGCGCTAACAACCCGCGGAGCAGACCTCCAATCTGCTACAAGTGCCGTAAGCCGGGCCATTATTACCGACAGTGCCCGTTAAACGAGCAACCCCTGGGGCCCCGGGCCAATCCTCAGGAGTAGAACACCGTGGCCCCCCGGACTGGCGAGACCGATATGTCGGGGCCCGCCCCATCATCCCCTTGGCTGTGGACGGCATACCAGTGATGGCTCTCTTGGACACTGGATCACAGGTAACTACCATACCGTACACGTTGTATCAGCGATATTGGGCCACAGACGAGCTGGCACCTCCAGACAATAGTATAAATTTGATTGCCGCTAATGGACTTCCATTGACCCAGGTGGGGTATAAACAGGTGGCTATGACAGTGGGGCAAGCTGAACTGCAACACCAGGGTATGATTGTGATCATGAATGAACCTAGTGATCATAACCCGAAAATAGTGCTGGGAACCAATGTGATGGAACACTGCATGGCTGATGTGTTGAACCTATTGCAACAGCTAGCCGCCACGGCGGCGGGGAGCCGGCAGAGGGCTGTGCAGCGTGAGATCCGCGCCCTGATGTACCGCCAGCATGTAAGCTCAACCGGAGGGGAGATTGGTGGAGTGCGAGTGATGGATGTTGCTCCATTGACTGTGCCCCCTAGGAGTGAGATGATGATCTGGTGTAGGGCAGCAGTAGGGCCTCAGGGGCGTGACTACCCTGCGATGATGGAGCCCATGCCTTCCGAGAACTGGCCCACTGTAGTAGCCGCCCGAGGGGTGGTAGATGTGAAGAAAGGGAGAGTGCCTGTGAGAGTGTTGAACTGTGGGGAGGAAGAAGTCAGGCTCCCCCGGTATGCCACCATTGCCAAGCTGCTCACCCTGGACCCTCACACTATCCAGGAAGCCAGTCCATCCACACTCCCACCTACCACCAGCACTTCCCCACCCCAGGGGGACACCAAGGAGTGACACCAACAGCTACATGTGGGCACTGATGATACCCCTACACATCACAGGGCAGGGGTACACCGGGTGGTGCAGGAGTACGAACAGGTTTTCAGTAAGCACCCCCTAGACTTTGGGCAGATCAAGGGGGTCCAACACCACATTCCCACGGGTGAACATCCCCCTATCAAAGAGAGGTATAGACCTATTCCCCCTGCACATTACCAGTGTGCCAAAGATATGTTGAAGAATATGAAAGAGGCAGGGGTTATTCGGGACAGTTGTAGTCCCTGGGCCGCTCCGTTGGTACTGATCAAGAAGAAGGATGGTACCATGCGGATGTGTGTGGACTACCGGAAGATCAACCAGATAACCCATAAAGATGCCTATCCATTGCCTCGTATTGAAGAATCTTTGGCTGCACTAAGAACTGCAAACTACTTCTCGACCCTTGACCTCACCAGCGGATACTGGCAAGTGGCCGTGGCCCCAGAGGACCGGGAGAAGACCGCCTTCACCACCCCGATGGGGCTCTGCGAATTCAATAGCATGCCGTTTGGGCTGTGCAATGCCCCCGGGACCTTCCAACGGCTGATGGAGTGCTGTCTGGGACATTTAAACTTCGAGACCGTCCTGCTGTATTTGGATGATGTGATTGTTTATTCCCAGACGTATGAAGCCCATCTGGAACACCTGGCCGAGGTGTTCGCGTCCCTTGCCAAGTACGGGATGAAGTTGAAGCCCTCAAAATGCCACCTGCTGAAACCCAGGGTGCAATATCTAGGGCACGTGGTGAGTGCGGATGGTGTCGCCCCCGACCCTGAGAAGATCACTGCCATCCAAAGCTGGCCGAGGCCCACTACAGTGAGAGAAGTAAGGCAGTTTCTGGGTCTGGTGGGGTACTATCGGCGCTTTATAAAGGGGTACACGAAGATGGCCGCCCCCATGCAAGATCTCCTCGTGGGACAGACCAAAGGTGGTAAACCCGTCGGAGCCCCACTGTCGTGGGAGGACAAGCATGAGGAGTCCTTTTGCCAGCTGAAGGCGGCCCTGACCGGAGAGGAGGTCCTGGCGTACCCTGACTACGGGCGCCCATTCATCCTCCACACGGACGCCAGTAACGTGGGGCTAGGAGCGGTCCTCTCCCAGGTCCAGGATGGAAAGGAGAAGGTGATTGCCTACGCCAGCCGAAAACTCCGGCCGACCGAAAGGAACCCTGAGAACTATAGCTCTTTCAAGCTCGAGCTACTGGCGTTGGTGTGGGCTATCACGGAGCGGTTCCGGCACTATTTGGCGGCAAAGTTCACCGCATTCACGGACAACAATCCGCTGACTCACCTGAACACGGCCAAGTTGGGCGCGCTGGAGCAGCGGTGGGTAGCCCGGTTAGCCAACTATGATTTCACCATAAAGTACCGAGCTGGTCGTGTCAACATCAATGCAGATGCACTCTCCCGGATGCCCCATTTGTCAGAAGAGGGGTGTGAGGATGACGACCTCGAGGAGATTGAGTTGCCTGCGTTTCACCAGCCGCCTACTGAGAGGGTACAAGTATGTCAGCAAAGGGTAGATCTGGACCCGCGGCCCAGTCAAGAGTGGCAGAACGCCCAGGACCAAGCGCCGGCTGTCCGCCTTGTCAAGACTCTGGTGGAACAGGGCGCCATGGGAATGGACCCTAGCGCTCCAGCCGAAGCCCAACGCTTGTGGAAAGAACGAATACGGCTCTACCTACACCAAGGGAGGCTGTGCCGTGAGCTGATCAACCCAAAAACCCATGAGAAAATATGCCAGTTGATCGTTCCTCAAGCTGAGGTCGCTACTGTCCTGCGGGCATACCATGATGGTGCTGGCCACTTCGGGTGGAAAAAGCTGGAGATGCTGTTGAGGGAGCGGTTCTATTGGAGTGGGATGCAGGAATCAGTGGAAGCCTGGTGCCGAGAGTGCGGTCCTTGTACACTGAGGAGAAAGGACGAGACTAGCCAGAGGGCACCATTACATCCCATCGTTACCCATCAGCCGCTGGAGCTGGTCGCCCTGGACCATGTCAAGCTCACCCCTAGCCGAAGTGGGTACACCTATGCATTGACCATGGTAGACCACTATTCAAGATTTATGGTGGTCGTCCCCGTTAAGGACCTAACTGGTCGAACCGCTGCTCGAGCGTTCCAGGCTTATTTCTGCCGACCCCACGGGTACCCCGAGAAGGTGCTGACAGACCAAGGCCCGGCCTTTGAAGCAGAAGTGTTTCACGAATTCTGCCAGTTGTACGGCTGCAAGAAGATTCGGACCACCCCGTACCACGCCCAAACCAACGGCATGTGCGAGAAAATGAACCACTTGGTCCTGGGACTCCTCAAGACGCTGCCGCTGGAAGAACGGAACATGTGGCCGGAAAAGTTGCCCGACTTGGTCGACATGTACAATAATATCCCGTCCAGCTCGACGAAGTGCACCCCAGCGTATCTGATGAGGACTCGGCCTGGCCGCCTGCCGGTGGATCTGGAGATGGGGTTGGAGGCCCCGGAAGCACTCCCTTCAACGGCAGAGTGGGAAAGTCGGAGGAGGGCACAGTACCGGCAAATCCAGGAGTATGTAGAGAAAAACCTCAGTCGAAGTCGAGAACAGCAAGAGCACCGGTTCAATCAGAAGGCGCCCGCAGGTCCTTTCCAGCCAGGAGATGTGGTGCTGAAACGAAAGAGAAAAGCCCACAAGCTGGATGATCAGTGGGAGCAAGTCCCTTACGTCATACAACCCACAGAATGGGGAGATGGGAAGACCTACCAGATCAGTCGTGACCAAGGGGGCACCCTGGCCACAGTTTCCCGGGACCATCTAAAAAAATGCCCCCCAGCGTTGAAGGCAGAGGCTGAAGTACCGGTTCCTCCACCAGTGGAGAAGGCAGCAGAGGTAATCCACACTGTAATGGGTGACTTCCCAGCAAACTGGCCTACACAGAACGGCGCGGTGATCCTTCCAGTGATACTGTTCCCACAACCCGTGGATGAAGAAGTAGTGGAAGCGGTTAACCGTGAGCCAGAACCAGTGCCAGTGCCCAGGGATGAACCTGTACCCAGCCCCCCCTACGCCTCCGCCTGCTCCACACTATAGCAGGGAGGAGGAACCGATTGTTCCCTCTACCCCACTGTCTAGCAACACTGACACCGGGCCCCGAAGGTCCACCCGTTCCAACCTAGGTAGACCCCCACTTAGGTACAGGGAGACCGTTCTATGAGTAAAAGGGGTCCGCAAATGTGAAGGAGTGGTTGTTTGTTTGAAAAGTTTGAAAGTTTTGAAAAATGAAAAAGATGATTATCCGAGTTTTCACCTGATTCACCGTGTGATTTGCAACCGGCCGGAGCCGGCACCGTTGTCCCCGTGGGGACCGTTTAAAAAAATGCATGGGAACTATCCATGGACAAGCCCGTGAACTTTGCAGGGCAACCACAAACGTTAGTGGCTTGTAAATATGTTGGGTACCGTTACCGTTTCCGCAGGCCGCCTCCGGAGAGGCAGGTTGGAGGGAGGGCCCTGAGCAGAGCAGGCCAGGGCCCAGCCACCAAAGGAACCGGTGGCTACCCTCTGGAGGGAAGGACAGATCCCGCTCGGGTACCGTGTGCTGGACTGTGGGTCAAGGGGTGCTGCCTGGGTTTTAGGGGCAGCATCAGGGCCAGGTTACTTGGGTGGGAGAGAGCGGAAACCGTGACCGTATACCGTTGAAACGTTAAAAGTAAAATGTGCCTCCCGTCTTGGGAAGAAGTTATTAAAAATGTTATTTATGATGTTTAACCTTGTTACCCCTTTTTACAGAAAAATAAAACCGGTGTAGGACGGCAGCCCGCGGACGGTCTGCGTTTTGCTAAGGGGGAATGTGTCGCCCTGGGCAAGCCAGGGGTCACAGGTCACAACACCACCACACCCCACATCCCAGGTAGGCACACCTAAGCTGAACCAAAAATCCTTGTTGCCTTCCTCCAAGAGTCTGATGATGCACACCAGGGGGTGGACCAGGCGGTTGGCTCCGCCCACCAAGGAGCTCACAGCTCTGGAGGCAGGAAGTTACCAGGCAGATAGCCCCGGGCAGGGGAAGAGTGAAGTCTAGCTGAGGGCTGGAAAGGAGTAAACAACAGAGAAGTGAAAGTAAGAGAAGTGGAAAAGGAGGAAAGCAAGAAGTGGTGACAGAGCAGAGAGTGTGCCAAGCCTGAGAGCCCAGCTTTGTGTAGGGCCAGAACAGCAAGGTCAGCGACGGCGGTGACTGTCTGGAGGGGGACCGTTTGGAAGTTCCTGGAAGGACCCCGTTGGCTGTGTGCCCGGTGGTCTGGAGCAGTGTTCCGAAGGACAGTCAGCACCAGGGCAGGGGCCTCTCGGACCCCGGCAAGGCTAGGAGTCGCCCAATTTGCCGAATCCGTCAGTGAAGGGGACGTAGATTCCCCCAACAACCAAGTCCCGATTGAAGGCAACAGTCCAACCCGTACAGCAGAGGCACCGCCACCGCCAGGGCACCAGTCTCTGAGGGCCAGCGCCTGCGGGCAAAGTGTAGTGCTCCTCCGGCCCAGCTTGAAGCCGGGGAGCGGGTTACCGGTGGGGACCCATCGCAACCATCCGTACATACAGGTGCAAGGAAGAGGGACATCACCGTCACCTGCCGGGGAAGCAAAGCAGCCGTCTGTGGGACCGTCCTACCAGCCGTTTGGTTTACCGTACAAACTGTGTCCAAGTCTCAGGCTGAGTGAGTACCACAGTGCCGCAAGGCACAGCGCTGCCCCTGCGTCCCTGCGCCCACCAAGCCCTGCACCTCCCAAGCCATCACCGGGCCCCGGGATCACCAACCCCTACCCACGGAGGGGCAACACAACACCTGGCTGCTCCCCATCACCATCCCCGGGATCCCCGCATTAAGCAGCGGTGGTGCTACACATCACCACAACCGTGGGTGGCGTCACGGACATTATCCCAACATCCCAAACCCCCCTTTCACTCACGGGCGAGGAGTGCCGCTCGAGAAACCCCGGGATCCGGCCCACCGCTCGAGCCACCACTGAGCAGCTGCCGGACCCGAGCAGAAGGGGTGAGCGCGGTGTGCTGACACCCTCCTCCCCGCCCGCGACAGATTGTTGGGGGAAAAACTGGGATTACCTGTTTTTTTGTTGGTACCGGCACTGGGGTTCTGGGTCCCTAAGGGGGTAGGCCCTAGATCCTTGTGGGGATGCAGAACGTTGTAGCACCCTGATGGTTTGAGAGGCGCTACATGATGACTCTGTGGGTGATCATTTTAGAAAACAATGGCACTCTGATGAGGGTGAATGTTGGAGTAAGAGTCGCCGGATTCATTATGAGGTGCGCGCCTCTTAATAAAGCTGGCAAATCGGAATCTTATCTATCAAAATAGAAAATAAATTAATCTGATCGGTGAACGGAGATAACGAGGAAAAAAAAAATCAAAATGCCAGAATTACGTTGTTTGGGCCGTTGTCACTTTTCAATAAAATGCAAGAAGAAGCGATCAAAACATTGTATCTACCCAAAAATTGTATCAGTAAAAACGTCACAAAAAATGTCATCAATGAGCCCCAGATCCCAGAAATTGAAAACAATATGGGTCTCGGAAAATTGCATCAGAAGCAAATTTTTTTTTACATAGTTCCAAATTTTTAACACCACTTAAACGGGTATTCCCATCTCCAAAATCCTATCCCATTATGTAGTAGGTGTAATAATAATAATAATAATAATAATAATAATAATATCAGCAAATCCCTCCAATTAGAAATGTAGTATAGTTCTGATATAGCCATGACTCCTACCTCATGTGCAGGGCATTGCAGCTCAGGTATCTATGGTTACGGCTACACATATAGACACAGTTAATTGCTAGAGTTCACATAACCATGGATACCTAAGGTCCTGCAATGCCCTGAACATGAGGTAAGAGACATGGCGTTATCAGTGGCCCAAAGTGATGTAACCCTTTTAATAACAACCTTCTTTTGCGCCTCTTTCGGATTTTTTGCAGCTCCGGCCCCTCTCTGCATTGTTTTTTATTATTGTGATCATTTCTACTTGTTATTCAATTTGTAAAAGAAAATTTCGTTAATAAGAAACTGAACGAAAAAGAAGTCAGTACAAGAATCGTCAGTGCCTGCAGATCTGCTCGTCACCACCAGGTGGTGCTGTGTGATAGTAAATACATGGGACTGGTTGATTAGCCGGGAGCCAGACGCCGACCCACCTGACTAAATAAAGAGGCGTGGAAACAGGTCGTGATTATAATAAAGAGGCGTGGTATATTCTAGAGCAAGGCGGGATTTTTACGATCAGACACATAGTGTTGGGCGGGGAATAGGCGGAATGATTGCGCAATGTAGGCGGGGCTAGCAGTGTGATACACAGTACGGGGCGTGGCATAGGGTGTGTGATCGAAAAAGTGAGCGGGACGAGAGGTGCTAAGGGCGGGGTTTATACAGTGTGGGAGGGGTGAGCGGGACGGGGCGGGGCGCTGGCAGAGGTGAGCAGAGTTCCGGGCTACCTTGTCCTGTCAACACAGCAGAGTCTGGAGAAGCAGGCAGGATGCAGCCTCCGCCGAGGAAAGTGAGTACGAGCAGCCGGGGAGCAGAGACATTGTGGAACAGAGATATCTAGGGGAGCAGAGACGTCTGGGGGAGCAGAGGCATCTTGGGGAGCAGAGGCATCTTGGGGAGTAGAGGCATCTGAGGGAACAGAGACATCTGGGGGAGCAGAGACATCTGGGGAACAGAGATATCTAGGAGAGCAGAGACAGCAGAGACGTCTGGGGGAGCACAGGCATCTGAGGGAACAGATATCTAGGAGAGCAGAGACATCTGGGGAACAGAGATATCTAGGGGAGCAGAGACGTCTGAGGAACAGAGATATCTAGGAGAGCAGAGACATCTGAGGAACAGAGATATCTAGGAGAGCAGAGACATCTGGGGAACAGAGATATCTAGGGGAGCAGAGACGTCTGAGGAACAGAGATATCTAGGGGAGCAGAGACGTCTGAGGAACAGAGATATCTAGGGGAGCAGAGACGTCTGAGGAACAGAGATATCTAGGGGAGCAGAGACGTCTGAGGAACAGAGATATCTAGGGGAGCAGAGACGTCTGAGGAACAGAGATATCTAGGGGAGCAGAGACGTCTGAGGAACAGAGATATCTAGGGGAGCAGAGACGTCTGAGGAACAGAGATATCTAGGGGAGCAGAGACGTCTGAGGAACAGAGATATCTAGGGGAGCAGAGACGTCTGAGGAACAGAGATATCTAGGGGAGCAGAGACGTCTGAGGAACAGAGATATCTAGGGGAGCAGAGACGTCTGAGGAACAGAGATATCTAGGGGAGCAGAGACGTCTGAGGAACAGAGATATCTAGGGGAGCAGAGACGTCTGAGGAACAGAGATATCTAGGGGAGCAGAGACGTCTGAGGAACAGAGATATCTAGGGGAGCAGAGACGTCTGAGGAACAGAGATATCTAGGGGAGCAGAGACGTCTGAGGAACAGAGATATCTAGGGGAGCAGAGACGTCTGAGGAACAGAGATATCTAGGGGAGCAGAGACGTCTGAGGAACAGAGATATCTAGGGGAGCAGAGACGTCTGAGGAACAGAGATATCTAGGGGAGCAGAGACGTCTGAGGAACAGAGATATCTAGGGGAGCAGAGACGTCTGAGGAACAGAGATATCTAGGAGAGCAGAGACGTCTGGGGAACAGAGATATCTAGGGGAGCAGAGACGTCTGAGGAACAGAGATATCTAGGGGAGCAGAGACGTCTGAGGAACAGAGATATCTAGGGGAGCAGAGACGTCTGAGGAACAGAGATATCTAGGGGAGCAGAGACGTCTGAGGAACAGAGATATCTAGGGGAGCAGAGACGTCTGAGGAACAGAGATATCTAGGGGAGCAGAGACGTCTGAGGAACAGAGATATCTAGGGGAGCAGAGACGTCTGAGGAACAGAGATATCTAGGGGAGCAGAGACGTCTGAGGAACAGAGATATCTAGGGGAGCAGAGACGTCTGAGGAACAGAGATATCTAGGGGAGCAGAGACGTCTGAGGAACAGAGATATCTAGGGGAGCAGAGACGTCTGAGGAACAGAGATATCTAGGGGAGCAGAGACGTCTGAGGAACAGAGATATCTAGGGGAGCAGAGACGTCTGAGGAACAGAGATATCTAGGGGAGCAGAGACGTCTGAGGAACAGAGATATCTAGGGGAGCAGAGACGTCTGAGGAACAGAGATATCTAGGGGAGCAGAGACGTCTGAGGAACAGAGATATCTAGGGGAGCAGAGACGTCTGAGGAACAGAGATATCTAGGGGAGCAGAGACGTCTGAGGAACAGAGATATCTAGGGGAGCAGAGACGTCTGAGGAACAGAGATATCTAGGGGAGCAGAGACGTCTGAGGAACAGAGATATCTAGGGGAGCAGAGACGTCTGAGGAACAGAGATATCTAGGGGAGCAGAGACGTCTGAGGAACAGAGATATCTAGGGGAGCAGAGACGTCTGAGGAACAGAGATATCTAGGGGAGCAGAGACGTCTGAGGAACAGAGATATCTAGGGGAGCAGAGACGTCTGAGGAACAGAGATATCTAGGGGAGCAGAGACGTCTGAGGAACAGAGATATCTAGGGGAGCAGAGACGTCTGAGGAACAGAGATATCTAGGGGAGCAGAGACGTCTGAGGAACAGAGATATCTAGGGGAGCAGAGACGTCTGAGGAACAGAGATATCTAGGGGAGCAGAGACGTCTGGGGAACAGAGATGTCTAGGGGAGCAGAGACGTCTGGGGAACAGAGACGTCTGGGGAACAGAGACGTCTGAGGAACAGAGACGTCTGGGGGTGCAGAGACGTCTGGGGGTGCAGAGCCGTCTGGGGGTGCAGAGCCGTCTGGGGCAGGGGAGCTGTCACCTGTTACTGTAGGGACATGTGGAGTCGGCTGTACAGTCCTCCCTGCACACGATGCTGAAGTTGGTTTCTTATTCGTCCAGTTTCTTATTCGGGGCTGAAGTTGGTTTCTTATTCGTCAGTTTCTTATTCGGCAATTTAGTTTTTTCAGTTTTTTATGCATTTATCAACAAAAATGACACATGACAATAATAAAATACAATGCACTGATGAGCCCTAATATACATACACTCAAAACCAGCTGCGAAAATTATAAAACTGGCAAAAAAATGGGCATCAAAGTGGGCACCAAAGTATGTTAGTGAAAGGGTTAAATGGCTTTGGGCCACTGATCTAACACCACAATTACCTATATAGTGATGCCCCTAATCAAACTCAAGTGTCTCCAGCCTGGCCCAAAGGGGTTCTGGGCATCAAAACTGGCATCAAAGTGGGCACACAGCCAATTTTCACAGATTTGAATAAGTAACCAGTGTTTTTGAGGGGTTAAATGGCTTTGGGCCACTGATCTGACACCACATTTACATACCTAGTGATGCCACACATCAAATTCAGATCACTCCAGCCTGGCCCAAACAGGTTCTGGGCATCAGAACTGGCATCAAAGTGGGCAAAACCCCAGTTTTCACAGATTTGAATAAGTAACTGGTGTTTTTGAGGGGTTAAGTGGCTTTGGGCCACTGACCTCACACCACATTTACATACCTAGTGATGACACACATCAAATTCAGATCACTACAGCCTGGCCCAAACAGGTTCTGGGCATCAGAACTGGCATCAAAGTGGGCAAAACCCCAGTTTTCACAGATTTGAATAAGTAACCAGTGTTTTTGAGGGGTTAAATGGCTTTGGGCCACTGATTTCACACCACATTTACATACCTAGGGATGTCCCACATCAAAATCAGATCACTCCAGCCTGGCCCAAACAGGTTCTGGGCATCAGAACTGGCATCAAAGTGGGCAAATGGCCAGTTTTCACAGATTTGAATAAGTAACCAGTGTTTTTGAGGGGTTAAATGGCTTTGGGCCACTGATCTCACACCACATTTACATACCTAGTGATGCCACACATCAAATTCAGATCACTCCAGCCTGGCCCAAACAGGTTCTGGGCATCAGAACTGGCATCAACGTGGTAAAAATCCCAGTTTTCACAGATTTGAATAAGTAACTGGTGTTTTTGAGGGGTTAAATGGCTTTGGGCCACTGATCTCACACAACATTTACATACCTAGTGATGCCACACATCAAATTCAGATCACTCCAGCCTGGCCCAAACAGGTTCTGGGCATCAGAACTGGCATCAAAGTGGGCAAAACCCACTTTTCACAGATTTGAATAAGTAACCAGTGTTATTGAGGGGTTAAATGGCTTTGGGCCACTGATCTGACACCACATTTACATACCTAGTGATGCCACACATCAAATTCAGATCACTCCAGCCTGGCCCAAACAGGTTCTGGGCATCAGAACTGGCATCAAAGTGGGCAAAACCCACTTTTCACAGATTTGAATAAGTAACCAGTGTTTTTGAGGGGTTAAATGGCTTTGGGCCACTGATCTGACACCACATTTACATACCTAGTGATGCCACACATCAAATTCAGATCACTTCAGCCTGGCCCAAACAGGTTCTGGGCATCAGAACTGGCATCAAAGTGGGCAAAACTCACTTTTCACAGATTTGAATAAGTAACCAGTGTTTTTGAGGGGTTAAATGGCTTTGGGCCACTGATCTGACACCACATTTACATACCTAGTGATGCCACACATCAAATTCAGATCACTTTAGCCTGGCCCAAACAGGTTCTGGGCATCAGAACTGGCATCAAAGTGGGCAAAACCCACTTTTCACAGATTTCAATAAGTAACCAGTGTTTTTGAGGGGTTAAATGGCTTTGGGCCACTGACCTCACACCACATTTACATACCTAGTGATGCCACACATCAAATTCAGATCACTCCAGCCTGGACCAAACAGGTTCTGGGCATCAGAACTGGCATCAAAGTGGGCACACAGCCAATTTTCACAGATTTGAATAAGTAACCAGTGTTTTTGAGGGGTTAAATGGCTTTGGACCACTGATCTCACACCACATTTACATACCTAGGGATGCCCCACATAAACTCAGATCACTCCAGCCTGGCCCAAACAGGTTCTGGGCATCAGAACTGGCATCAAAGTGGGCAAATGGCCAGTTTTCACAGATTTGAATAAGTAACCAGTGTTTTTGAGGGGTTAAATGGCTTTGGGCCACTGATCTGACACCACATTTACATACCTAGTGATGCCACACATCAAATTCAGATCACTTTAGCCTGGCCCAAACAGGTTCTGGGCATCAGAACTGGCATCAAAGTGGGCAAAAACCCAGTTTTCACAGATTTGAATAAGTAATCAGTGTTTTTGAGGGGTTAAATGGCTTTGGGCCACTGATTTCACACCACATTTACATACCTAGGGATGTCCCACATCAAAATCAGATCACTCCAGCCTGGCCCAAACAGGTTCTGGGCATCAGAACTGGCATCAAAGTGGGCAAATGGCCAGTTTTCGCAGATTTGAATAAGTAACCAGTGTTTTTGAGGGGTTAAATGGCTTTGGGCCACTGATCTCACACCACATTTACATACCTAGTGATGCCACACATCAAATTCAGATCACTCCAGCCTGGCCCAAACAGGTTCTGGGCATCAGAACTAGCATCAACGTGGTAAAAATCCCAGTTTTCACAGATTTGAATCAGTAACTGGTGTTTTTGAAGAGTTAAATGGCTTTGGGCCACTGATCTGACACCACATTTACATACCTAGTGATGCCACACATCAAATTCAGATCACTTTAGCCTGGCCGAAACAGGTTCTGGGCATCAGAACTGGCATCAAAGTGGGCAAAACCCCAGTTTTCACAGATTTGAATAAGTAACCAGTGTTTTTGAGGGGTTAAATGGCTTTGGGCCACTGATTTGACACCACAATTACATACCTAGTGATGCCACACATCAAATTCAGATCACTCCAGCCTGGCCCAAACAGGTTCTGGGCATCAGAACTGGCATCAAAGTGGGCAAAACCCCAGTTTTCACAGATTTGAAAAAGTAACCAGTGTTTTTGAGGGGTTAAATGGCTTTGGGCCACTGATCTCACACCACATTTACATACCTAGTGATGCCACACATCAAATTCAGATCACTCCAACCTGGCCCAAACAGGTTCTGGGCATCAGAACTGGCATCAAAGTGGGCAAAACCCACTTTTCACAGATTTGAATAAGTAACCAGTGTTTTTGAGGGGTTAAATGGCTTTGGGCCACTGATCTGACACCACATTTACATACCTAGTGATGCCACACATCAAATTCAGATCACTCCAGCCTGGCCCAAACAGGTTCTGGGCATCAGAACTGGCATCAAAGTGGGCAAAACTCACTTTTCACAGATTTGAATAAGTAACCAGTGTTTTTGAGGGGTTAAATGGCTTTGGGCCACTGATCTGACACCACATTTACATACCTAGTGATGCCACACATCAAATTCAGATCACTTTAGCCTGGCCCAAACAGGTTCTGGGCATCAGAACTGGCATCAAAGTGGGCAAAACCCACTTTTCACAGATTTCAATAAGTAACCAGTGTTTTTGAGGGGTTAAATGGCTTTGGGCCACTGACCTCACACCACATTTACATACCTAGTGATGCCACACATCAAACTCAGATCACTCCAGCCTGGACCAAACAGGTTCTGGGCATCAGAACTGGCATCAAAGTGGGCACACAGCAAATTTTCACAGATTTGAATAAGTAACCAGTGTTTTTGAGGGGTTAAATGGCTTTGGGCCACTGATCTCACACCACATTTACATACCTAGGGATGCCCCACATAAACTCAGATCACTCCAGCCTGGCCCAAACAGGTTCTGGGCATCAGAACTGGCATCAAAGTGGGCAAAACCCACTTTTCACAGATTTGAATAAGTAACCAGTGTTTTTGAGGGGTTAAATGGCTTGGGGCCACTGATTTGACACCACAATTACATACCTAGTGATGCCACACATCAAATTCAGATCACTCCAGCCTGGCCCAAACAGGTTCTGGGCATCAGAACTGGCATCAAAGTGGGCAAAACCCCAGTTTTCACAGATTTGAAAAAGTAACCAGTGTTTTTGAGGGGTTAAATGGCTTTGGGCCACTGATCTGACACCACATTTACATACCTAGTGATGCCCCATATCAAATTCAGATCCCTCCAGCCTGGCCCAAACAGGTTCTGGGCATCAGAACTGGCATCAAAGTGGGCAAAACCCACTTTTCACAGATTTGAATAAGGAACTGGTGTTTTTGAGTGGTTAAATGGCTTTGGGCCACTGATCTCACACAACATTTACATACCTAGTGATGCCACACATCAAATTCAGATCACTCCAGCCTGGCCCAAACAGGTTCTGGGCATCAGAACTGGCATCAAAGTGGGCAAAACCCACTTTTCACAGATTTGAATAAGTAACCAGTGTTTTTCAGGGGTTAAATGGCTTTGGGCCACTGATCTGACACCACATTTACATACCTAGTGATGCCACACATCAAATTCAGATCACTCCAGCCTGGCCCAAACAGGTTCTGGGCATCAGAACTGGCATCAAAGTGGGCAAAACTCACTTTTCACAGATTTGAATAAGTAACCAGTGTTTTTGAGGGGTTAAATGGCTTTGGGCCACTGATCTGACACCACATTTACATACCTAGTGATGCCACACATCAAATTCAGATCTCTTTAGCCTGGCCCAAACAGGTTCTGGGCATCAGAACTGGCATCAAAGTGGGCAAAACCCACTTTTCACAGATTTCAATAAGTAACCAGTGTTTTTGAGGGGTTAAATGGCTTTAAGCCACTGATCTCACACCACATTTACATACCTAGTGATGCCTCACATCAAATTCAGATCTCTCCAGCCTGGCCCAAACAGGTTCTGGGCATCAGAACTGGCATCAAAGTGGGCAAAACCCACTTTTCACAGATTTGAATAAGTAACCAGTGTTTTTGAGGAGTTAAATGGCTTTGGGCCACTGATCTGACACCACATTTACATACCTAGTGATGCCACACATCAAATTCAGATCACTCTAGCCTGGCCCAAACAGGTTCTGGGCATCAGAACTGGCATCAAAGTGGTAAAAATCCCAGTTTTCACAGATTTGAATAAGTAACCAGTGTTTTTGAGGGGTTAAATGGCTTTGGGCCACTGATCTCACACCACATTTACATACCTAGTGATGCCACACATCAAATTCAGATCACTCCAGCCTGGCCCAAACAGGTTCTGGGCATCAGAACTGGCATCAAAGTGGGCAAAACCCACTTTTCACAGATTTGAATAAGTAACCAGTGTTTTTGAGGGGTTAAATGGCTTTGGGCCACTGATCTCACACCACATTTACATACCTAGTGATGCCACACATCAAATTCAGATCACTCCAGCCTAGCCCAAACAGGTTCTGGGCATCAGAACTGGCATCAAAGTGGGCAAAACCCCAGTTTTCACAGATTTGAATAAGTAACTGGTGTTTTTGAGGGGTTAAATGGCTTTGCACCACTGATCTCACACCACATTTACATACCTAGTGATGACACACATAAAATTCAGATCACTTTAGCCTGGCCCAAACAGGATCTGGGCATCAGAACTGGCATCAAAGTGGGCAAAACCCACTTTTCACAGATTTGAATAAGTAACCAGTGTTTTTGAGGGGTTAAATGGCTTTGGGCCACTGATCTCACACCACATTTACATACCTAGTGATGCCTCACATCAAATTCAGATCACTCCAGCCTGGCCCAAACAGGTTCTGGGCATCAGAACTGCCATCAAAGTGGGCAAAACCCACTTTTCACAGATTTGAATAAGTAACCAGTGTTTTTGAGGGGTTAAATGGCTTTGGGCCACTGATCTCACACCACATTTACATACCTAGTGATGCCACACATCAAATTCAGATCACTCCAGCCTGGCCCAAACAGGTTCTGGGCATCAGAACTGGCATCAAAGTGGGCAAAACTCACTTTTCACAGATTTGAATAAGTAACCAGTGTTTTTGAGGGGTTAAATGGCTTTGGGCCACTGATCTGACACCACATTTACATACCTAGTGATGCCACACATCAAATTCAGATCACTTTAGCCTGGCCCAAACAGGTTCTGGGCATCAGAACTGGCATCAAAGTGGGCAAAACCCACTTTTCACAGATTTCAATAAGTAACCAGTGTTTTTGAGGGGTTAAATGGCTTTGGGCCACTGACCTCACACCACATTTACATACCTAGTGATGCCACACATCAAACTCAGATCACTCCAGCCTGGACCAAACAGGTTCTGGGCATCAGAACTGGCATCAAAGTGGGCACACAGCAAATTTTCACAGATTTGAATAAGTAACCAGTGTTTTTGAGGGGTTAAATGGCTTTGGGCCACTGATCTCACACCACATTTACATACCTAGGGATGCCCCACATAAACTCAGATCACTCCAGCCTGGCCCAAACAGGTTCTGGGCATCAGAACTGGCATCAAAGTGGGCAAAACCCACTTTTCACAGATTTGAATAAGTAACCAGTGTTTTTGAGGGGTTAAATGGCTTGGGGCCACTGATTTGACACCACAATTACATACCTAGTGATGCCACACATCAAATTCAGATCACTCCAGCCTGGCCCAAACAGGTTCTGGGCATCAGAACTGGCATCAAAGTGGGCAAAACCCCAGTTTTCACAGATTTGAAAAAGTAACCAGTGTTTTTGAGGGGTTAAATGGCTTTGGGCCACTGATCTGACACCACATTTACATACCTAGTGATGCCCCATATCAAATTCAGATCCCTCCAGCCTGGCCCAAACAGGTTCTGGGCATCAGAACTGGCATCAAAGTGGGCAAAACCCACTTTTCACAGATTTGAATAAGGAACTGGTGTTTTTGAGTGGTTAAATGGCTTTGGGCCACTGATCTCACACAACATTTACATACCTAGTGATGCCACACATCAAATTCAGATCACTCCAGCCTGGCCCAAACAGGTTCTGGGCATCAGAACTGGCATCAAAGTGGGCAAAACCCACTTTTCACAGATTTGAATAAGTAACCAGTGTTTTTCAGGGGTTAAATGGCTTTGGGCCACTGATCTGACACCACATTTACATACCTAGTGATGCCACACATCAAATTCAGATCACTCCAGCCTGGCCCAAACAGGTTCTGGGCATCAGAACTGGCATCAAAGTGGGCAAAACTCACTTTTCACAGATTTGAATAAGTAACCAGTGTTTTTGAGGGGTTAAATGGCTTTGGGCCACTGATCTGACACCACATTTACATACCTAGTGATGCCACACATCAAATTCAGATCTCTTTAGCCTGGCCCAAACAGGTTCTGGGCATCAGAACTGGCATCAAAGTGGGCAAAACCCACTTTTCACAGATTTCAATAAGTAACCAGTGTTTTTGAGGGGTTAAATGGCTTTAAGCCACTGATCTCACACCACATTTACATACCTAGTGATGCCTCACATCAAATTCAGATCTCTCCAGCCTGGCCCAAACAGGTTCTGGGCATCAGAACTGGCATCAAAGTGGGCAAAACCCACTTTTCACAGATTTGAATAAGTAACCAGTGTTTTTGAGGAGTTAAATGGCTTTGGGCCACTGATCTGACACCACATTTACATACCTAGTGATGCCACACATCAAATTCAGATCACTCTAGCCTGGCCCAAACAGGTTCTGGGCATCAGAACTGGCATCAAAGTGGTAAAAATCCCAGTTTTCACAGATTTGAATAAGTAACCAGTGTTTTTGAGGGGTTAAATGGCTTTGGGCCACTGATCTCACACCACATTTACATACCTAGTGATGCCACACATCAAATTCAGATCACTCCAGCCTGGCCCAAACAGGTTCTGGGCATCAGAACTGGCATCAAAGTGGGCAAAACCCACTTTTCACAGATTTGAATAAGTAACCAGTGTTTTTGAGGGGTTAAATGGCTTTGGGCCACTGATCTCACACCACATTTACATACCTAGTGATGCCACACATCAAATTCAGATCACTCCAGCCTAGCCCAAACAGGTTCTGGGCATCAGAACTGGCATCAAAGTGGGCAAAACCCCAGTTTTCACAGATTTGAATAAGTAACTGGTGTTTTTGAGGGGTTAAATGGCTTTGCACCACTGATCTCACACCACATTTACATACCTAGTGATGACACACATAAAATTCAGATCACTTTAGCCTGGCCCAAACAGGATCTGGGCATCAGAACTGGCATCAAAGTGGGCAAAACCCACTTTTCACAGATTTGAATAAGTAACCAGTGTTTTTGAGGGGTTAAATGGCTTTGGGCCACTGATCTCACACCACATTTACATACCTAGTGATGCCTCACATCAAATTCAGATCACTCCAGCCTGGCCCAAACAGGTTCTGGGCATCAGAACTGCCATCAAAGTGGGCAAAACCCACTTTTCACAGATTTGAATAAGTAACCAGTGTTTTTGAGGGGTTAAATGGCTTTGGGCCACTGATCTCACACCACATTTACATACCTAGTGATGCCACACATCAAATTCAGATCACTCCAGCCTGTTTGGGCCAGGCTGGAGTGATCTGAATTTGATGTGTGTCATCACTAGGTATGTAAATGTGGTGTGAGATCAGTGGCCCAAAGCCATTTAACCCTTCAAAAACACCAGTTACTTATTCAAATGTGTGAAAACTGGGATTTTTACCACTTTGATGCCAGTTCTGATGCCCAGAACCTGTTTGGGCCAGGCTGAAGTGATCTGAATTTGATGTGTGGCATCACTAGGTATGTAAATGTGGTGTGAGATCAGTGGCCCAAAGCCATTTAACCCCTCAAAAACACTGGTTACTTATTCAAATCTGTGAAAATTGGGGTTTTGCCCACTTTGATGCCAGTTCTGATGCCCAGAACCTGTTTGGGCCAGGCTAAAGTGATCTGAATTTGATGTGTGGCATCACTAGGTATGTAAATGTGGTGTGAGATCAGTGGCCCAAAGCCATTTAACCCCTCAAAAACACCAGTTACTTATTCAAATCTGTGAAAACTGGGGTTTTGCCCACTTTGATGCCAGTTCTGATGCCCAGAACCTGTTTGGGCCAGGCTAAAGTGATCTGAATTTGATGTGTGGCATCACTAGGTATGTAAATGTGGTGTGAGATCAGTGGCCCAAAGCCATTTAACCCCTCAAAAACACTGGTTACTTATTCAAATCTGTGAAAACTGGGTTTTTGCCCACTTTGATGCCAGTTCTGATGCCCAGAACCTGTTTGGGCCAGGCTGGAGTGATCTGAATTTGATGTGTGGCATCACTAGGTATGTAAATGTGGTGTGAGATCAGTGGCCCAAAGCCATTTAACCCTTCAAAAACACCAGTTACTTATTCAAATCTGTGAAAACTGGGATTTTTACCACTTTGATGCCAGTTCTGATGCCCAGAACCTGTTTGGGCCAGGCTGAAGTGATCTGAATTTGATGTGTGGCATCACTAGGTATGTAAATGTGGTGTGAGATCAGTGGCCCAAAGCCATTTAACCCCTCAAAAACACTGGTTACTTATTCAAATCTGTGAAAACTGGGGTTTTGCCCACTTTGATGCCAGTTCTGATGCCCAGAACCTGTTTGGGCCAGGCTGTAGTGATATGAATTTGATGTGTGGCATCACTAGGTATGTAAATGTGGTGTGAGATCAGTGGTGCAAAGCCATTTAACCCCTCAAAAACACCAGTTACTTATTCAAATCTGTGAAAACTGAGATTTTTACCACTTTGATGCCAGTTCTGATGCCCAGAACCTGTTTGGGCCAGGCTGGAGTGATCTGAATTTGATGTGTGGCATCACTAGGTATGTAAATGTGGTGTGAGATCAGTGGCCCAAAGCCATTTAACCCCTCAAAAACACTGGTTACTTATTCAAATCTGTGAAAACTGGGGTTTTGCCCACTTTGATGCCAGTTATGATGCCCAGAACCTGTTTGGGCCAGGCTAAAGTGATCTGAATTTGATGTGTGGCATCACTAGGTATGTAAATGTGGTGTGAGATCAGTGGCCCAAAGCCATTTAACCCCTCAAAAACACCAGTTACTTATTCAAATCTGTGAAAACTGGGGTTTTGCCCACTTTGATGCCAGTTCTGATGCCCAGAACCTGTTTGGGCCAGGCTAAAGTGATTTGAATTTGATGTGTGGCATCACTAGGTATGTAAATGTGGTGTCAGATCAGTGGCCCAAAGCCATTTAACCCCTCAAAAACACTGGTTACTTATTCAAATCTGTGAAAACTGGGGTTTTGCCCACTTTGATGCCAGTTCTGATACCCAGAACCTGTTTGGGCCAGGCTAAAGTGATCTGAATTTGATGTGTGGCATCACTAGGTATGTAAATGTGGTGTGAGATTAGTGGCCCAAAGCCATTTAACCCCTCAAAAACACCAGTTACTTATTCAAATCTGTGAAAACTGGGGTTTTGCCCACTTTGATGCCAGTTCTGATGCCCAGAACCTGTTTGGGCCAGGCTAAAGTGATCTGAATTTGATGTGTGGCATCACTAGGTATGTAAATGTGGTGTGAGATCAGTGGCCCAAAGCCATTTAACCCCTCAAAAACACTGGTTACTTATTCAAATCTGTGAAAACTGGGTTTTTGCCCACTTTGATGCCAGTTCTGATGCCCAGAACCTGTTTGGGCCAGGCTAAAGTGATCTGAATTTGATGTGTGGCATCACTAGGTATGTAAATGTGGTGTGAGATTAGTGGCCCAAAGCCATTTAACCCCTCAAAAACACTGGTTACTTATTCAAATCTGTGAAAACTGGGATTTTTACCACTTTGATGCCAGTTCTGATGCCCAGAACCTGTTTGGGCCAGGCTGGAGAGATCTGAATTTGATGTGTGGCATCACTAGGTATGTAAATGTGGTGTGAGGTCAGTGGCCCAAAGCCATTTAACCCCTCAAAAACACTGGTTACTTATTCAAATCTGTGAAAACTGGGATTTTTACCACTTTGATGCCAGTTCTGATGCCCAGAACCTGTTTGGGCCAGGCTGGAGTGATCTGAATTTGATGTGTGGCATCACTAGGTATGTAAATGTGGTGTGAGATCAGTGGCCCAAAGCCATTTAACCCCTCAAAAACACTGGTTACTTATTCAAATCTGTGAAAACTGGGATTTTTACCACTTTGATGCCAGTTCTGATGCCCAGAACCTGTTTGGGCCAGGCTGGAGTGATCTGAATTTGATGTGTGGCATCACTAGGTATGTAAATGTGGTGTGAGATTAGTGGCCCAAAGCCATTTAACCCCTCAAAAACACTGGTTACTTATTCAAATCTGTGAAAACTGGGGTTTTGCCCACTTTGATGCCAGTTCTGATGCCCAGAACCTGTTTGGGCCAGGCTAAAGTGATCTGAATTTGATGTGTGGCATCACTGGGTATGTAAATGTGGTGTGAGATCAGTGGCCCAAAGCCATTTAACCCCTCAAAAACACTGGTTACTTATTCAAATCTGTGAAAACTGGGTTTTTGCCCACTTTGATGCCAGTTCTGATGCCCAGAACCTGTTTGGGCCAGGCTGGAGTGATCTGAATTTGATGTGTGGCATCACTAGGTATGTAAATGTGGTGTGAGGTCAGTGGCCCAAAGCCATTTAACCCTTCAAAAACACTGGTTACTTATTCAAATCTGTGAAAACTGGGATTTTTACCACTTTGATGCCAGTTCTGATGCCCAGAACCTGTTTGGGCCAGGCTGAAGTGATCTGAATTTGATGTGTGGCATCACTAGGTATGTAAATGTGGTGTGAGATCAGTGGCCCAAAGCCATTTAACCCCTCAAAAACACTGGTTACTTATTCAAATCTGTGAAAACTGGGGTTTTGCCCACTTTGATGCCAGTTCTGATGCCCAGAACCTGTTTGGGCCAGGCTGTAGTGATCTGAATTTGATGTGTGGCATCACTAGGTATGTAAATGTGGTGTGAGATCAGTGGTGCAAAGCCATTTAACCCCTCAAAAACACCAGTTACTTATTCAAATCTGTGAAAACTGAGATTTTTACCACTTTGATGCCAGTTCTGATGCCCAGAACCTGTTTGGGCCAGGCTGGAGTGATCTGAATTTGATGTGTGGCATCACTAGGTATGTAAATGTGGTGTCAGATCAGTGGCCCAAAGCCATTTAACCCCTCAAAAACACTGGTTACGTATTCAAATCTGTGAAAACTGGGGTTTTGCCCACTTTGATGCCAGTTCTGATGCCCAGAACCTGTTTGGGCCAGGCTAAAGTGATCTGAATTTGATGTGTGGCATCACTAGGTATGTAAATGTGGTGTGAGATCAGTGGCCCAAAGCCATTTAACCCCTCAAAAACACTGGTTACTTATTCAAATCTGTGAAAACTGGGGTTTTGCCCACTTTGATGCCAGTTCTGATGCCCAGAACGTGTTTGGGCCAGGCTGTAGTGATCTGAATTTGATGTGTGGCATCACTAGATATGTAAATGTGGTGTGAGATCAGTGGCCCAAAGCCATTTAACCCCTCAAAAACACCAGTTACTTATTCAAATCTGTGAAAATTGGCTGTGTGCCCACTTTGATGCCAGTTTTGATGCCCAGAACCCCTTTGGGCCAGGCTGGAGACACTTGAGTTTGATTAGAGGCATCACTAGATATGCAATTCTGGTGTTAGATCAGTGGCCCAAAGCCATTTAACCCTTTCACTAACATACTTCGGTGCCCACTTTGATGCCCATTTTTTTGCCAGTTTTTTAATTTTCTCAGCTGGTTTTGAGTGTATGTATATTAGGGCTCATCAGTGCATTGTATTTTATTATTGTCATGTGTCATTTTTGTTGATAAATGCATAAAAAACTGAAAAAACTAAATTGCCGAATAAGAAACTGACGAATAAGAAACCAACTTCAGCCCCGAATAAGAAACTGGACGAATAAGAAACCAACTTCAGCATCGTTCCCTGCACCTTATTTACATTGGCACAAGCCAGGAAATTCTGGGTTGCAGCACATTAGATAAAGGCTAAACTAGCAATTCCTGAGACTCGTCCGCTGAGCTGACACTTCTGCTCCCCAGAGAGGGGTTCTTTACTATAAGTCATTGCTGTAGCGTGTGCGGATAATAATTGACCCTCTTGCAGGATTGCCAAGTTGACTTTTTTTTTTCTGTACAATTTATGAAAATAATCACAGACAGATATCTTTTATGCGCACATTGGAAACCCATAATAAATGGTGATGTGCACAGCCCATAATCCTGAGACATCGGCTGCCGTCACTGACCTGTAAAATCATCAGATTACAGTCACATGATCTATAGAAGATCCTTAATTTCCCCAAAAATCACAGACACCTCAATTTTTGTTTTACTGACAGGGCCAAAAAGTGTCCTATTTTTACGGAATTTTTGGACGGTTGGGGGGCCTGCACTCTGCGGAGGTGCCTACACTAATCTGGAGAGGCCTGCACTGTGCTGGTGGGGTGGGGGGGGGCGGCCTGCACTATGCTGGGGTTCCCGCACTATACTCAGGGACCTGCACTATGCTGGGGTTCCTGCAATATGCTGGGGGGACGTGCACTATGCTGGGGGGATGTGCACGGCCTGCACTATGCTGGGGTTCCTGCATTATACTAGGGGGACATGCACTATGCTGGGGGGACGTGCACGATCTACACTATGCTGGGGTGACGGCCTGCACTATGCTGGGGGGACGTGCACGACCTGCACTATGCTGGGGTGACGGTCTGCACTATGCTGGGGGGACGTGCACGACCTGCACTATGCTGGGGTGACGACCTGCACTATGCTGGGGGGACGTGCACGACCTGCACTATGCTGGGGTGACGACCTGCACTATGCTGGGGGGACGACCTGCACTATGCTGGGGGGACGGCCTGCACTATGCTGGGGGGACGGCCTGCACTATGCTGGGGGGACGGCCTGCACTATGCTGGGGGGACGGCCTGCACTATGCTGGGGGGACGTGCACTATGCTGGGGGGACCTGCACTATGCTGGGGGGACGTGCACTATGCTGGGGGGACGTGCACTATGCTGGGGGGACGTGCACGACCTGCACTATGCTGGGGGGACGTGCACTATGCTGGGGTGACGGCCTGCACTCTGCTGGGGGTTCCTGCACTATGATAGGGGGACCTGACCTATGCTGATGTTCCTGCATTATGCTCAGGGACCTGCACTGTGCTGGGGGGGGATGGCCAGCACTATGTTGGGGGGACCTTGCACTATGTTGGGGGGACCTGCACTATGCTGGGGGGATGGCCTGCACTATGTTGGGGGGGCCTGCACTATGCTGGGGGCCTGCACTATGCTGGTGGGGGGTGGCCAGCACTATTTTGGGGGGGACCTGCACTATGCTGTAGGGATGGCCAGCACTATGTTGGGGGGGGGGGGGACTGCACTATGCTGGGGGGATGGCCAGCACTATGTTGGGGGGACTGCACTATGCTGGGGGGATGGCCAGCACTATGTTGGGGGGGGAACTGCACTATGTTGGGGGGACTGCACTATGCTGGTGGGGGTGGCCTGCACTGTGCTGGTGGGGGGTGGCCAGCACTATTTTGGGGGGGACCTGCACTATGCTGGGGGGATGGCCAGCACTATGTTGGGGGGGGGCTGCACTATGTTGGGGGGACTGCACTATGCTGGGGGGATGGCCAGCACTATGTTGGGGGGGGGGACTGCACTATGTTGGGGGGACTGCACTATGCTGGGGGGACCTGCACTAAGAGCAGCACAGGCACAGAAATTCTCTCATCTATAGCAATGCATCAGGGTAGGGAAGCCCCATCAATCCTGAGCACAGGACTCTAAAATATCCCATCTGCATGGAGCGGTGGCAGTTGTGCGCCCCTTTACACGTCTATGGGACTGCCGTAATACAGTGCTTAGCTTTATAGTCCCATAGAGAATGAATGGTGCAGAGGTGCTCATACCACCGAACCACCCCTCCATTGGGCATTGCTAGGATGCCAGCGCTCAGCCAGCAAGTTATCTCTTGAATGGGTGCTAAGTTATCGGAAATAACCCTTTAATCCATGCTGAGATTTTCAGAGCTGAAATTGGCTTGCGGTGCACATTTTTCCCTTGTGAAGCAGGGGTTAAATCTGTGAAGACTGCATTTTACAATCTGCATAACTGCATTAAAAAAAATCTGCAAATATCTTTAGATTTTGTAAGCTCTTATTTTCTAGCTATAGTGTGATATTTCTGGAGTCTGCGATATCACTGTATAGAAAGCTGTCCAATCATATATATTATTTTTTATTATTATAGCGCCATTTATTCCATGGCGCTTTACATGTGAAAAGAGGCATACATAGACATGTACAATACTCATGAACAATACAAGGCACAGACTGGTACAGGAGGAGAGAGGACCCTACCCGCGAGGGCTCAGTCTACAGGGGATCGGTGAGGCTACAGTAGATGCGGGTAGAGCTGGTTGTGCAGCGGTATAGTGGACTGAGGGGGATGGGTGAGGATACAGTAGGTGGGGGTAGAGCTGGCCGTGCAGCGGTATAGAGGAGTGAGGGGGATGGGTGAGGATACAGTGGGTGCGGTTAGAGCTGGCCGTGCAGCGGTATAGTGGAGTTAAGGGGATGGGTGAGGATACATTCGGTGGGGACACAGCTGGTCGTGTAGCGGTATAGTGCATTGAGGGGGATGGGTGAGGATACAGTAGGTGGGGGTAGAGCTGGCCGTGCAGCGGTATAGTGGAGTTAGGGGGATGGGTGAGGATACAGTAGGTGAGGGTAGAGCTGGCCGTGCAGCGATATAGCAGAGTGAGGGGGATGGGTGAGGATACATTCGGTGGGGACACAGCTGGTCGTGTAGCGGTGTAGTGCATTGAGGGGGATGGGTGAGGATACAGTTGGTGGTGGTAGAGCTGGTCGTGTAGCGGTGTAGTGCATTGAGTGGGATCGGTGAGGATACAGTAGGTGGGGACACAGTTGGTCGTGCAGCAGTCTAGTGGACTGAGGGGGATGGGTGAGGATACCAGGGCTGTGGAGTCGGAGTCGTGGAGTCGGAGTCGGAGCTCATTTTGGTGGAGTTGGAGTCGGTATAAAATGCACCGACTCCGACTCCTAAAATATATAATAAATTGGGGACAGGAGTGCAATGCAGAATGTGCTGAATATTTTACTAAATAACAACATTTAGTATAATGCTTATATTTAAGTGAAAAATTTATTGTAGTACAATGTGAACATCAGACATTTAATTGTTTTTATGATACAATAATCAAGATATTTGGATAGAACATAAAATATTTATTGGAATACAACTTTAGAACACAAAAAAACTAATAAATTGTAAATATGTAATATATATAATATATATATATATATATATATATATATACAGTGTATATATACACACACAAGATATATATGTAATCTACTGTATATTACATAGTGTATTACATATTTACAATTTATTACAGTTTTTTGTGTTCTAAAGTTGTATTCCAATAAATATATTTTATGTTCTATCCAAATATCTTGATTATTGTATCATAAAAATTATTAAATGTCTGATGTTCACATACACATATTCATGTACTACAATAAATTTTTCACCTAACTATAAGCAATATATGTAGGAGTCGGAGTCGGAGCCGGAGTCGGAGTCGGTGCAAGAGAATTTGAGGAGTCGGAGTCGAAGGTTTGGCTTACCGACTCCACAGCCCTGAAGGATACAGTAGATGAGGGTAAAGCTGGTCAACAGCGGTATAGTGGACTGATAGTTAATGAAGGTTGTAGACTTATCGGAAGAGGTGGATCTTCAGATTCCTTCTGAAAGTTTCGATGGTAGGGGAGAGTCTGATATGCTGGGGTAGAGAGTTCCAGAGTATGAAGGATGCATGGAAGAAATCTTCAAAGTGTTTGTGAGAAGAGGAGATAAGAGAGGAGTAGAGAAGGAGATCATTTGAGGTTGTGTTTAGGTAAGTATCGGGAGACTAGGTCACAGATGTAAGGAGGAGACAGGTTGTTTATGGCTTTGTAGGCCATGGTTAGGCTATGTGCACACTAGTGCGTTTTACCCACGGATTTACCCGCGGATTTGCCGCGGAAATTTCTTGAGAAATGTCTGCAATCTTTGTGCAGACATTTCCCAGCAAATCCTATGTGAAAAAAAAAATAGCTGTGCGCACACTGCGGATTTTTCTCAAGAAATTTCCTTGAGAAGAATTTCTTGAGAAAATTTCTTGATAAAATGAGCATGTCAATTCTTTTCTGCAGGTACCCTGCGGATTTCGGCAGTACAGCCTGCAAAATCCGCAGGGAACAACCTGCGGGAAAATCGCGGCAAACGGATTTACCGCGGATTTGGTGCGGATTTTTTCCGGAGGTCTGGAAATCTTCCACTCCCAGAAGTTTCTCAAGAAATTTTCTTGAGAAACTTCACAGTTCTAGTGCGCACAAAGCCTTAGGCTTTTGAAGTAGAGTCTTTGAGCAATGGGAAGCCAGTGAAGGGATTTGCAGAGACCAAGGAATAGCGAGGAGAGAGAAGGATTAATCGGATGGCAGAGTTTAGGATAGATCGGAAGGGTGCAAGAGTGTTAGGAGGCCACAGAGCAGGAGGTAGCAGTAGTCGAGGCGGGAGATGATGAGATATATGGCGGCATCTCAGGAATATGCTCCACCATTAAAATGTAAAGCCATACTGTCATCACACAGAAGGCAGCTGCTGCTGCGCCTCATAGCCGCTATTTGTGCAGGGCTTATATCGGCTTCACAGTTAGGACAGGATGTATTAAATTGGCGCTTTATTCATTTATATTGAACGAAGGCCTTGGACATTTTGTGGGTCGAAAACTATTCCTGTGTGCAGATTAGTGGACTTTACAAATGTTTTCTGGCTGTGCCTTGAGCCTGGCGGTGCAGCCACTAAGGCCACGTGCACACACTGAGCATTTGCTGAGTTTTTTACCTCAGTATTTGTAGCCAAAACCAGGAGGGGGTTACAAAAAACAGCAGTGGTGCCCGTGTGTGTTTTATACTTTTCCTCTGATTGTTGCATCTTCGTTTTGGCTACAACTACTGAGGTAAAAAATACTCACCAAATACTCAACGTGTGAATGTGGTCTGACAATGGAGCAGGTTTGCCCCATGCAACGGCTGCCATGTGTGGGCTCAGTTTAAGAGTCCAGCAGAACTTTTTCCTCAGAAGTAACAGCATATTATAGCATATCCTATTGTAGTGTCCTAGTAGCCTGACACCGTTCATGAGTGCAGCTTAGTCTCGATAGGGCGGGTGTCATGGCCTAAGGGTCTGTATTGAAGCTTATTTAGTCAATGAATGACATCGGATCCCTTCAGGAAAGGGACAGGAGCGTAATTTGCTGCAAAGCAGGGTGTTAGTGCGTAAAATTCATGTATGTTACTTACAAACTGCACCGGATTTGTAGCTAAAAATCCCTCACAAATCTCCAAAGTGTCCCAGAAGTGAATGTTGCACACCACACCAGGCCGAATGTATACTGTGAGCAGTCTGTGTGGCCTAAACAAGCTACCATGGCCTGCAGCATCTCCAGACTTGTCTTTTGATAAACACATAGGTATATCCTTGGTTGGCAATTACAAAGGAGCTGCCAGCAGTGGATCTTGATGATTAGTGCACCCGAGTGAATTCAGCGTGACATTCCCCAGACGGCTAATGTGTGTGTGTGTGTGTGTATATATTTATACACGAGTATATAAGTGATGAGCAGAACGTTCTAGTGGTGATAGAAACTCCGTTCTCACCTCTCCTTTGTTCTTTTCTATCCCTTACTACCCTGAACAAAAATATAGACTCATCACTTTTGTTTTTGCTCCCGTTTTTTCATGAGCTGAACTCAGATATAAGGCTTTTTATAGCTAAACAAAAGGCTTTTTCCTCTTAAGTATCACACATTTGTCTAAATCTGTGTTAGTGAGTAGGGATGATCAAATATTCGACTTTGCGAATATTTTTCGAATAGGTCGCCACTATTCGCGAATATTCGATGAGCAATGTAAAGGGTGCTTTACACACTGCGACATCGCTAGCGTTCTCGTTAGCTATTCGATCTGCCGAGATCGCACATGTGACCGGTGCTATAAAACGACCTATGTGCGATCTCGACAGATCGCATCTGCGATCTGGCGTCTCACATCGCTAACGAGATCGCCACCGATGTCGCAGCGTGTAAAGCACCCTTAAGTCTATGGGAAACCCGAATAACAACTATTCGGTACTATTCGGGCTTCCCATAGACTTACATTGCACATCGAATATTTTCATATCGGCGACCTATTCGGAAAATATTCGCCAAGCTGAATATTTGAGGTATTTGATCATCCCTATTAGTGAGCACTTCTTCTTTGTTGAGATAATCCATCACCTCACAGGTGCGGTATACAAGATGCTGATTAGACAGCAGGATTATTGCACAGGTGCGCCTTAGGCGGGCTTTGCACGTTGCAACATCGGTAACAATGTGTTACCGATGCTGCAGCGATAGTCCCGCCCCCGTCGCACGTTCGATATATAGTGAAAGCTGCCGTAGCGATTATTATCGCTACGGCAGCTTTACACGCACATACCTGCCGTGCGACGTCCCTCTGGCCGGCGACCCGCCTCCTTCCTTAGGGGGCGGGCCGTGCGGCGTCACAGTGACGTCACACGGCAGGCGGCCAATTGAAGTGGAGGGGCGGAGATGAGCAGGATGTAAACATCCCGCCCACCTCCGTCCTTCTAACGGGAGGCAGGTAAGGTGAAGTTCCTCGCTCCTGCGGCTTCACACACAGCGATGTGTGCTGCCACTGGAGCGAGGAACTACATCGTACCTGTCGCTCCCCCGGCATTATGGAAATGTCGGAGGCTGCAGCGATGATACGATGACGACGATTTTGCGCTCGTTCATCGTATCATCTAGGATTTACACACTACGACATCGCAAGTGACGCCGGATGTGCGTCACTTTCGATTTGACCCCACCGACATCGCACCTGCGATGTCGTAGTGTGCAAAGCCCGCCTTAGGCTGGCCACAATAAAAGGCCATTCTAAAATGTGCAGTTTTACAGTATTGAGAAGTTCTAGGGGGGGGTCAGAAAACCAGGCAGTATCTGGTGTGACCATCATTGAAGAAACAGTTGGAAATTTTCACCATTTTCCTCACACAGTGTAACACATCTCTTTCACATAGCGTTGATCAGGTTGGCGATTGTGGCCTGTAGAATGGTGGTTCACTCCTCTTCAGTGGCTGTGAAGTTGCTGGATATTGGCAGGAACTCTTGGACACGTTGTCTTATACACCGATCCAGAGCATCGCAAACATGCTCAATGGGTGACCTGTCTGGTGAGTATGCTGCCGTGCAAGAACTGGGATCTTTTCAGCTTCCTGGAATTATGTACAGATCCTTACAACATGGGGCATCATGCTGCAATATGAGGTGGTGGCCGTAGGTGATTGGCACAATTATGTGCTTCAAGATCTCGTCACGGTATAGCTGTGCATTCAAAATGGCATCAATAAAATGTATCTGTGTCCATAACGTACGCCTGCTCACACCATAAACTTGCTGCCACCATGGGCCACTCGACTCACAACGTTGACATCAGCACACCACTCACCCACACGACACCATAGGCACAGTCTGCTATCTGCCCTGTACAGTGAAAACTGGGATCATCCATGAAGAGAACACCTCTCCAACTTGCCAGATGCCATCAAATTTGAGCATTTGTCCCCTCAAGTTGGTTACGATGATGAACTGTAGTCAGGTGGAGACCTCAATGAGGACGTTGAGCAACAGATGACCTTCCCTGAGACGGTTTCTGAGAGTTTGTGCAGACATTCTTTGGTTTTGCACCGATTGTTGCAGCAGCTGTCCTGGTGGCTGGTCTCAGGTGATCTTGGAGGTGAAGATGCTAGATGTGGAGGTCTTTGGCCGTCTTTGACCGGTGTGGTTACATGTGGTCTGAAGTTGTGAGGCCGGTTGGATGTACTGACAAATTCTCTGAAACGCCTTTGGAGATGGCTTATGGTAGAGAAATGAACATCGAATTCACAGGCAACACCTCTGGTGGACATTCCTACAGTCAGCATGCCAATTGCACTCTCCCTCAAAACTTACATCTGTAGCATTGTGCTCTGTGATAAAACTGCACATTTTAGGCTACTTTCACACATCAGATTTTTTCCATCAGGCACAATCCGGAAAAAAAACGGATAAAACGTATCCGGTGCCAAAAAAAAGGATCAGGTGCATCAGTTTTTGCATATGCTGCACCGGAACCGTTGCATCAGGCACACGCCGGATTATGCCTGATGCCAAAAAACTGATGTGTGAAAGTAGCCTTAGGCGGGCTTTGCACGTTGCGACATCACAAGCCGATGCTGTGATGTCGCACGTGATAGTCCCCGCCCCCGTCGCAGTTACGATATCGTGTGATAGCTGGCGTAGCGAAAACTATCGCTACGCCAGCTTCACATGCACTCACCTGCCCTGCGACCGTCGCTCTGGCCGGCGACCCGCCTCCTTCCTAAGGGGGCGGGTTGTGTGGCGTCATAGTGACGTCACACGGCAGGCGGCCAATAGCGGCGGAGGTGCGGAGATGAGCAGGATGTAAACATCCCGCCCACCTCCTACCTTCCGCATATCCTACGGAAGCCGTGGTGACGCCGGTAGGAGATGTTCCTCGCTCCTGCGACTTCACACACAGCAATGTGTGCTGCTGCAGGAGCGAGGAACAACATCGGACCGTCGCGTCAGCGTAATTATGGATTACGCCGACGCTGCACCGATGATACGATTACGACGATTTTGCGCTCGTTAATCGTATCATCTAGGCTTTACACACTACGATGTCGCTTGTGATGCCGGATGTGCGTCACTTTCAATTTGACCCCACCGACATCACACCTGCGATGTCGTAGTGTGCAAAGCCCGCCTTAGAGTGGCATTTTGTTGTGGCCAGCCTAAGGCACACCTGTGCAATAATTATACTGTCTAATCAGCATCCTGATATGCCGCACATGTGAGGTAGATGCATTATCTCGGCAAATTATGACGCGTTTCACTACATTTCTGTTTAACGTTTTCAATAAAGATTTACTAATTTTATTCTAGTCTCACTGGTGGTCCTTAGTTGCTCCTGTTGTATTTTATTACACCTTTTAGCTTTCCAGATGAGTACTATGTACATTCAGTTGGTAAATGATCTTTATTATGGGTTTTTAGGTTAAAGTTACACAGGAGGTGAAGGTCCGGTTTGTGGAGCAGCTGTCGAGTCTCCAGAACAAGCAGCAGCAAGACACCGAACTCCTGGAAGACATCAGGTAAGGAGTGATGGAGTGTTACGATTTCCATCATTAGTTGTATTCCAGTATTAATGCACAATTTAAATTTGGGTACCTTTTTATGTTTTCTTTGAAAAACTTATTTTTGTCACATGATTTCATTAAAAATTTCGGAGTAATAGATTTCTACAAACTCTAAGTATCACAGAATATGGTAACAGCGAATCCGCCAGTGAGCTCATCTGACCACAGAGTCCATAATCCTTATCTCTCCTCTCCTGAACTCTCGTTGATTTATGACCAAATGAAGTTTCATTTTTCAACTTGTTATAAATCAGTTTGGAGGGGAGAGATAAGGGTTATGGACCCTCTTGTCAGACAAGCTCACTGAAGGGTTATCCTATTGTCTCGTTCTGTCATGTGGTCCGCCGAGCTCACTGACAGATTAGGTTGTTGGCTCTTTCTGCAGCCAGGTTTGTAGTGTGTTATATAGAGGCTGTAGAAGCTAAAAGGTTCAAAATGAATCGTTATGGGGGTACAGTTATGTACCAAATTTGGTTAAGTAAAAATATACGCACACAATAAAGTAATGACCTATCTAATGCACCAGTATCAATATCATTTGACCAAGAAACACTTTTAAAGGGAATCTGTCAGGTGATTTTCTAGTACAATACTAATGTTATCTTTAAATAGGGCTTAAGGAGGCCTTTCAGGATCAGTAATTTTTATTGCTTTACATCATCCTGTTATCTTTTTGTAAGCGCCATAGAATTCAGTGTGAAGTAGTAACTAGTCAAGCATATGTCAATACAAACTGCATATGCCCTGCTTCCTCCTCTCGCCTCTCAGTGTTTGCATCAGTGATAGTAAATCTGAACTGAATTTGCACCCATACTCCCTCCCACCTCTTAGCAGTGATAGTGAATGCACTGGGAGGTGGGTGGGGGGAGCAGTGAATATGTAAATTGTGTTTACATACACTTGACTAGTGTGAATAAAGGTACTGGTACACTTAGCGACACTCCAGCGATTCCACCAGCGATCTCACCTGGCAGGGATCGCTGGAGCGTCACTACATGGTCGCTGGTGAGCTGTCAATCAGGCAGATCTCCACAGAGATCAGCCACCAGCGACCCGTGTAACGACGCTGTGCTTGGTAACCTAACATAGGGTTACTAAGCAAAGCGCTTTTCTTATAGTTACCCGATGTGTACCTTGGCTACGTGTGCAGGGAGCAGGGAGTCGGCTTCTAGAAGCTGCGGACGCTGGTAACCAAGGTAAATATCGGGTAACCAAGCAAAGCGCTTTGCTTGGTTACCCGATGTGTACCTTGGTTACCAGTGTCCGCAGAAGCCGGCTCCCTGCTCCCTGCACATTCAGTTCGTTGCTCTCTCTCAAACACAGCGATGTGTGCTTCACAGCGGGAGAGCAATGACCAAAAAATGGTCCAGGACATTCAGCAACGACTGGCGATTTCACAGCAGGAGCCAGGTCGTTCCTGGATGTCACACACAGCGACATCGCTAACAAGATCGCTGTTGCATCACAAAAACCGTGACTCAGCAGCAATGTCTCTTAAGGCCCCGTCACACTAAGCAACATCGCTAGCAACATCGCTGCTAACGAACAACTTTTGTGACGTTGCTAGCGATGTTGCTGTGTGTGACATCCAGCAACAACCTGGCCCCTGCTGTGAGGTTGTTGGTTGTTGCTGAATGTCCTGGGCCATTTTTTAGTTGTTGCTGTCCCGCTGTGAAGCACAGATCGCTGTGTGTGACAGCGAGACAGCAACAACTAAATGTGCAGGCAGCAGGAGCCGGCTTCTGCGGAGGCTGGTAACCACGGTAAACATCGGGTAACCAAGAAGCCCTGTCCTTGGTTACCCGATATTTACCTTTGTTATCAGCCTCCTCCGCTCTCACTGTCAGTGCCGGCTCCTGCTCTGTGCACATGTAGCTGCAGCACACATCGGGTTAATTAACCCGATGTGTGCTGTAACTAGGAGAGCAAGGAGCCAGCGCTAAGCATTGTGCGCTGCTCCCTGCTCTGTGCACATTTAGCTGCAGCACACATCGGGTTAATTAACCCGATATGTGCTGTAACTAGGAGAGCAAGGAGCCAGCGCTAAGCATTGTGCGCTGCTCCCTGCTCTCTGCACATTTAGCTGCAGTACACATCGGGTAATTAACCCGATGTGTGCTGTAACTAGGAGAGCAGGGAGCCAGCGCTCAGTGTGCGCTGCTCCCTACTCTCTGCACGTGTAGCTCCGTGCGGTGGTAACCAAGGTAAATATCGGGTTGGTTACCCGATATTTACCTTAGTTACCAAGCACAGCATCTTCCATGCGGCGCTGGGGGCTTGTCACTGGTTGCTGGTGAGCTCACCAGCAACTTGTGTAGCGACGCTCCAGCGATCCCTGCCAGGTCAGGTTGCTGGTGGGATCGCTGGAGCGTCGCAGTGTGACATCTCACCAGCAACCTCCTAGCAACTTACCAGCGATCCCTATCGTTGTTGGGATCGCTGGTAAGTTGCTTAGTGTGACGGTACCTTTAGTGAGACATGGCCTTAAGACACTGAATTCCAAGGAGCTTACAGCAAGATAACAGGATAAGGTAGAGCAATAAAACTTACTGATCCTGAAAGGTCTGCTTAAGCCCTATTTAAGATAACAACATTAGTAGTGTACTACAAAATCATCTGACAGATTCCCTTTTAAAGGTGTTTCTTGGTCAAATGATATTAATATTGATCCATTAGATAGGTCATCTATATCAGATCAGTGAGGGTCCAGAACTTGGCACTTCCACCAATTAGCTGTTTTTAGAATATAGCTGCACTGCAAAGCTACATTGTACAGTGTAGCTGCCGCTGCCAAGTGCTGTGGTTCAGCTCCCACTGACCAGAATATGAGCTGCTCTGCCGTCCCCCACCGTGTTTTGTTTGTTCGCTGCCCATGAGGAATTCACTGTAGGGAATTCTCTTTTTGAAGAATGTGAGAAAAATAGGTGAACCAAGAGAAAATAAATTGAAGCTGTTCTGTAGCACCTTACAGTGGCCACTACATATTAAATGTATAGTGTCAGTGCAGTGCAGCTCCATTCAATGTGATCTGGCCACCGCCGCAGCTAATCAGGCGGGTTGTCAGGAGTTAGACCCCCACTTAAATCACTGGGTCGAAAAGGGGTTAAACATTTTTGCATTTTCATTTTTTCCCCGTCTTGTTCCAAGAGCTATAATTCTTATTTTTCTGTACACATAGGCGCGTGAAAGTTTGATTTTTGCAGGACAAGTTGTACTTTCTTCAGCGCTCTATTGGGAGACCCAGACGATTGGGGTATAGCTACTGCCCTCCGGAGGCCACACAAAGCACTACACTAAAAAGTGCAAGGCCCCTCCCCCTCTGGCTATACCCCCCCGTGGTATCACGGGTTCTCCAGTTTTCAAGCTTTGTGCGAAGGAGGTCAGACATCCACGCATAGCTCCACAGATTTTAGTCAGCAGTAGCTGCTGACTATTTCGGATGGAAGAAAAGAGGGCCCATATAGGGCCCCCAGCATGCTCCCTTCTCACCCGTGGATGGTGTTGCAAGGTTGAGGTACCTATTGCTGGTACAGGGGCTGGAGCCCCACATGCTGTTTTCCTTCCACATCCCCTTGTAGGGCTCTGTGGAAGTGGGATCCTGCCGGCCTCTAAGCTCTGACGCCGGGCTCCATCCACAGACCCAGTTGAACCTGATGGATACGGAGCAGGAGTACAATCAGGGACATGGCCCTGCATCATACAGGTACTCTGTGTCCCCGGCAGGCACAGACACACTCCGGGCTGGCTGGGTGTTGTAGTGCGCCGGGGACCGTAACGTTGGAGTTAGTGTTCCTACAGTTTACTGGGGGACTTGGTGTTGTGGGAACGCAGCGCCGACCCCCACTGGACCGGGCGGCGCTGCTGTGACTTGTGGTGCGCCGGGGACACGCCGACCGCGCTTTTACGGCGGCGGCGTTTATAAATCCAGTCCCCGGCTTTTGCGGCCTAGCTCCGCTTCGTTCCCGCCCCCACCCTGTCAATCAGGGTAGGGGAGAGACGCTGTTTCGCAGCAGCGACGAGGGCTGGAGCCTGATTTACATGCTCCAGTCCTCTCACTAGGCACAGAGGGAAGCAGGCTTCCCGCTCTTAGTCAGGAACGCCCAGGGCCCGCCCCCCCTCCTCTCCCAGGACGCCGGCAGCCATTACGTGCAGTCTGGCTGGAGGAGGGACGCAAGGCTCTGGGAGACCTGGACTAGGGGGCTTTTGGAGAACACACACCCGCTCTTAAGCGGGCGGTAAGCGGCTTTTCAGCTGGCCCCTCTAGTGCCTCAGTGTGTATTGGTGTACTGTGTCACCAGATATATATATATTTAGTTATTTCTTGCACTGTGAGGTCGCTTCCTGGCTAGACCCCAGATCGCTCTGAGGAGGCAGCAACATGTCATCCACAAAACGCAAGGCTGCCAAGGCTAGGGCTGTGTACACTGCGTGTGCTGCATGTGGGGCTGCTCTACCAGCAGGTTCCAAAGACCCCCATTGTGTGCAATGCTCAGATCCGGTGCTGCTTCGCCAGCCGGAGTCCGGAGGGGTAGTGACCCAGGCTGAGACGCTTGTAAGTCCTGCCCCGGTGTCAGGGACAGACTTTGCAGTTTTTGCTGATGGAATGTCTGTGACTATGGCAAAGATCCTTGAAACTTTGCAATCCATGTCTGGGGCTCAGTCTATGGACACGGCGAGGTCTCTGTCCTCTAATCCCCCTCAGTTGGAATTAGTCCAGACTGCAAGGGGGTCCCCGGCTTCCCAGGCTGAGTATTATGACTCAGATGATAGCCCCAGCCACCCTAAGCGAGCTCGCTGGGAAAGACCCTCAACGTCCTCACACTGCTCAGGGTCTCAGCGCAATCAGTCGCCCTGTGATGCGTCTGAAGAGAGTGATCAGGAGTCTTATCCTGGAACCCCTCTCAATCTGGATACCCCGGATGGGGACGCCATGGTAAACGATCTTATCTCAGCCATCAATAGGCTGTTGGATATTTCTCCCCCAGCTCCTTCTGCAGAGGAGGCAGCTGCAGAGCAGGAGAAGTTTCGTTTCCTCTATCCCAAGCGTAAATTGAGTGCCTTCTTGGATCACTCTGACTTCAGAGAATCAATCCAGAAACACGACGCTCATCCTGAAAGGCGTTTCTCTAAACGTTCTAAGGATACACGTTTTCCTTTCCCCCCTGATGTGGTCAAGCGCTGGACCCAGTGTCCAAAAGTAGACCCCCCGATTTCCAAACTTGCAGCTAGATCCATAGTTGCAGTGGAGGATGGCGCTTCACTTAAGGATGCCAATGACAGACAGATGGACCTTTGGTTAAAATCTGTCTATGAAGCTATCGGCGCGTCGTTTGCTCCAGCATTCGCAGCCGTATGGGCACTCCAAGCTATTTCAGCTGGTTTAGCAAAAGTGGATGCTATCATACATCCAGCGGCGCCGCAAGTGGCGTCCCTTACCTCGCAGATGTCTGCGTTTGCGTCTTACGCTATCAATGCGGTCCTAGAATCTACCAGCCGCACCTCAATGGCGTCCGCCAATTCGGTAGTTTTGCGCAGAGCCTTGTGGTTAAAGGACTGGAAAGCAGATGCTGGTTCCAAAAAATGTTTAACCAGCTTGCCTTTATCTAGAGATAGACTGTTTGGCGAGCCATTGGCTGACATCATTAAACAGTCCAAGGGTAAAGACTCTTCCTTACCTCAGCCCAGATCAAGCAAACCTCAGCAGAAAAAATGGCAGCAGAGGTTTCAGTCCTTTCGAGGTTCGGGCAAGACACAATTCTCCTCGTCCAAAGGGACTCAGAGGACGCAAAGAGTCTCAGATTCCTGGCGGGCTCACGCACGCCCCAAGAAAGCAAATGGAGGAACCGCTTCCAAAGCGGCTACCTCATGACTTCCAGCCCCCCCCCTCCGCATCTCCGGTTGGGGGCAGGCTCTCCCGCTTTTCCGACATTTGGACGTCACAGGTCAAAGACCGGTGGGTGACAAACATTTTGTCTCGCGGGTACAGAATCGAGTTCAGTTCTCGTCCTCCAGCTCGGTTCTTCAGAACCTCCCCACATCCAGACCGAGCAGATGCCCTGCTGCAGGCGGTGGACTCCCTAAGAGCGGAAGGAGTAGTGGTTCCTGTACCGCCTCAGGAACAAGGGCGAGGGTTTTACTCCAATCTCTTTGTGGTTCCAAAAAAGGACGGCTCGTTCCGTCCTGTTCTGGATCTAAAGCTGCTCAACAAACATGTGCACGCCAGACGGTTCCGGATGGAAACCCTCCGCTCTGTCGTTGCCTCAATGTCTCAAGGAGACTTCCTTGCCTCAATAGACATCAAAGATGCTTATCTCCACGTGCCAATTGCTACAGAACATCAACGTTTTCTACGTTTTGTGATAGGAAACGACCATCTTCAGTTCGTAGCTCTGCCATTCGGTCTGGCGACAGCCCCCCGGGTCTTCACCAAGGTCATGGCGGCGGTGGTAGCAGTCTTGCACTCTCAGGGACACTCGGTGATCCCTTACCTAGACGATCTACTTGTCAAGGCACCCTCTCAAGAGGCATGCCAACTCAGTCTACATGCTACGCTGGAGACTCTACAGACGTTCGGATGGATCATCAACTTTCCAAAGTCGAATCTGTCACCGTCACAGTCGCTAACGTATCTTGGCATGGAGTTTCATACTCGAGCAGCGAGAGTGAAGCTTCCGCTGAACAAGCAGCGGTCCCTACAGACAGGGGTGCAATCCCTCCTTCAAGGCCAGTCGCACCCCTTACGGCGCCTCATGCACTTCCTCGGGAAGATGGTGGCAGCCATGGAAGCAGTTCCCTTTGCGCAGTTTCATCTGCGCCCACTTCAATGGGACATTCTCCGCCAATGGGACGGGAAGTCAACGTCCCTGGACAGGAAAGTCTCTCTCTCCCAGACGGCCAAGGACTCTCTACAATGGTGGCTCCTTCCCACCTCATTGTCTCAGGGAAGATCCTTCCTGCCCCCATCCTGGGCAGTGGTCACGACAGATGCGAGTCTGTCAGGGTGGGGAGCAGTGTTTCTCCACCACAGGGCCCAGGGGACGTGGACTCCGCAGGAGTCCACCCTTCAGATCAATGTTCTGGAAATCAGGGCAGTGTATCTTGCCCTACTGGCCTTCCAACAGTGGCTGGAAGGAAAGCAGATCCGAATCCAGTCGGACAACTCCACAGCGGTGGCATACATCAATCACCAAGGAGGGACGCGCAGTCGGCAAGCATTCCAAGAAGTCCGGCGCATTCTAATGTGGGTGGAGGACACAGCCTCCACCATATCCGCGGTTCACATCCCAGGCGTAGAAAATTGGGAAGCAGACTTCCTCAGTCGCCAGGGCATGGACGCAGGGGAGTGGTCCCTTCACCCGGACGTGTTTCAGGAAATCTGTCGCCGATGGGGAGTGCCGGACGTCGACCTAATGGCGTCCCGGCACAACAACAAGGTCCCGGCATTCATGGCGAGGTCGCGCGATCAAAGAGCTCTGGCGGCAGACGCATTAGTTCAAGATTGGTCGCAGTTTCGGCTCCCATACGTCTTCCCACCTCTGGCACTCTTGCCCAGAGTGTTACGCAAGATCAGATCCGATTGCAGCCGCGTCATACTCGTCGCCCCAGACTGGCCGAGGAGATCGTGGTATCCGGATCTGTGGCATCTCACGGTCGGTCGACCGTGGTCACTGCCAGACCGACCAGACTTACTGTCCCAAGGGCCGTTTTTCCATCAGAATTCTGCGGCCCTGAACCTGACTGTGTGGCCATTGAGTCCTGGATCCTAGCGTCCGCAGGATTATCTCAAGGAGTCGTAGCCACAATGAGACAAGCTAGGAAGTCAACGTCTGCTAAGATCTACCACAGAACGTGGAAGATTTTCTTATCCTGGTGCTCTGCACAGAGAGTATCCCCTTGGCCATTTGCATTGCCTACCTTTCTTTCCTTCCTGCAATCGGGGTTGGAAAAGGGCTTGTCGCTCAGCTCCCTTAAAGGGCAAGTCTCGGCACTATCCGTGTTTTTTCAGAAGCGTCTAGCACGTCTTCCTAAGGTGCGCACGTTCCTGCAGGGGGTCTGTCATATTGTGCCCCCGTACAGGCGGCCGTTAGATCCATGGGATCTGAACAGGGTACTAGTTGCTCTCCAGAAGCCGCCTTTCGAGCCTCTGAAGGAAGTTTCCTTTTCTCGCCTGTCACAGAAAGTGGCGTTTCTTGTTGCGATCACATCGCTTCGGCGAGTGTCGGAGCTGGCAGCTCTGTCATCCAAGGCTCCCTTCCTGGTGTTCCACCAGGACAAGGTAGTGCTGCGCCCCATTCCGGAGTTTCTCCCTAAGGTCGTATCCTCGTTTCATCTTAATCAGGATATATCCTTGCCTTCCTTTTGTCCTCATCCGGTTCACCGGTATGAAAAGGACTTACGTTTGCTAGATCTGGTGAGAGCACTCAGAATCTACATTTCCCGCACGGCGCCCATGCGCCGTTCCGATGCACTTTTTGTCCTTGTCGCCGGTCCGCGCAAGGGGTTGCAGGCTTCTAAAGCCACCCTGGCTCGATGGATCAAAGAACCAATTCTAGAGGCTTACCGTTCTGCGGGGCTTCCGGTTCCTTCAGGGCTAAAAGCCCACTCAACCAGAGCCGTGGGTGCGTCCTGGGCATTACGACACCAGGCTTCGGCTCAACAAGTGTGCCAGGCAGCTACCTGGTCGAGTCTGCACACTTTCACCAAGCATTATCAGGTGCATACCTATGCTTCGGCGGATGCCAGCTTAGGTAGAAGAGTCCTGCAGGCGGCAGTGACACCCCCGTAGGGGAGGGCTGTTTTGCAGCTCTAACATGAGGTATCTCTTTACCCACCCAGGGACAGCTTTTGGACGTCCCAATCGTCTGGGTCTCCCAATAGAGCGCTGAAGAAGAAGGGAATTTTGTTACTTACCGTAAATTCCTTTTCTTCTAGCTCTTATTGGGAGACCCAGCACCCGCCCTGTTGTCCTTCGGGATTTTTTTGTTGTTTGCGGGTACACATGTTGTTCATGTTGAACGGTTTTTTCAGTTCTCCGACGTTATTCGGAGTTAATTTGTTTAAACCAGTTATTGGCTTCCTCCTTCTTGCTTTGGCACTAAAACTGGAGAACCCGTGATACCACGGGGGGGGTATAGCCAGAAGGGGAGGGGCCTTGCACTTTTTAGTGTAGTGCTTTGTGTGGCCTCCGGAGGGCAGTAGCTATACCCCAATCGTCTGGGTCTCCCAATAAGAGCTAGAAGAAAAGGAATTTACGGTAAGTAACAAAATTCCCTTCTTTGAATGATACCATCCATTTTATCATGCATTCCAAGGGCAGCAAAATAGCTCAAAAAGCGCAATTCGCAATAGTTTTATGGGTTTTTATTCACAGCTCTCATTATACAGTAAAAATGATGTCAAAATATAATTGCAGGTCAGTACGATTTTGCCAGTATGAAACATGCAGTTTTTCTTATCTATGTGGTGATTTTATTTTATTTTCTTGACATTTCGAAAATAAATTTAAAACATTTTTACTTGTGTCGCCATTTTCCAAGAGCCATAACGTTTTCAACTTTTGGGTAATGCAGATGTATGAGGGCTTGTTTTTTTTGCTTTGTTTTTATTGTTACAATTTTGGGATAGATACGATATTTTGTATTATTGTTTTTTTTTTTTTATATAAATTTTTTTGTGCTATTGTGGCGGCCGAAACCCCCCCCCCCCCACATTTCTGCCTCCTAGACTTTTTTTTTTGTTATGCTATTTATCGGTCAGGTTTATTCATTTTCTGTTTCAATAGATCAGACTTTTACAAAGACAGTGATACCACATAGCTGTATTTTTTTTCTTAAATTTTAATCTGGTAAAATGTTTTAATTTTAACTTTTTATATTTTTTTTATTTGTTTTCATATTTTTTTTTTAAAACATAATTTCTTTTGCTTAATGTCTCACACTTAGCCTTCTATATAGTAGTATGGCTTCTACATAGTCCTCCAAATATTATCATGGTCCCCACATAGCCTTCCATATAGTATAATTAGCACCACATATTCTTCCATATAGTATTATGCACCCTCCATAGTATTCCATATAGTATAATGACCCCAAATTGCCTTCCATAAAAATGCACCCCATAGCTCTCCATATAGTATTTTAAGATCCACATGCGTATAATTGACCCCCCACAGTTCTCCATATATTATAATGCATCCCACGTAGTTCACCATGTATTATAATGCACAACCGTAGTCCTCCAAATAGTATAATGCATATATATTGCCCCCCATAGTCCGCCATATATTAGAATGCACATCCATAGTCCTAAGAATAGTATAATGCATATATTATAATGCTCCCCCATAGTTCTCCATATATTATAATGCAGCCCCCATAATCCTCCTTATATTATAATGCACCCTCATAGTCCTCTATATATTATAATGCACCCTCATAGTCCTCCATATATAATAATGCACCCTCATAGTCCTCCATATATAATAATGCACCCTCATAGTCCTCCATATATAATAATGCACCTTCATAGTCCTCCATATATAATAATAAACTCCACATAATCCTCCATATATTATAATGCACCCTCATAGTCCTCCATATATTATAATGCTCCCCCATAGTTCTCCATATATTATAATGCAGCCCCCATAATCCTCCTTATATTATAATGCACCCTCATAGTCCTCTATATATTATAATGCACCCTCATAGTCCTCCATATATAATAATGCACCCTCATAGTCCTCCATATATAATAATGCACCCTCATAGTCCTCCATATATAATAATGCACCCTCATAGTCCTCCATATATAATAATGCACCCTCATAGTCCTCTATATATTATAATGCACCCTCATAGTCCTCCATATATAATAATGCACCCTCATAGTCCTCCATATATAATAATGCACCTTCATAGTCCTCCATATATAATAATAAACTCCACATAATCCTCCATATATTATAATGCACCCCCATAGTCCTCCATATATTATAATGCACCCCCATAATCCTCCATATATTATAATGCTCTCCCATAATCCTCCAGCAGTGTACTCACTGATTTAAGAAAATAAACTCCCCCTTTTTTCCCCCCGCTGCTGCACCGGTCTCTTTAGCGTATATTCTGCAGCTCTGAATATTTCAGCACAGCGGCCGCACAGTAATGATGTCATCGCGCCTATGCACTGAGACGTCAAAAACAGTTAAGAATGATGAAGGAATAGCGAACTGCTCCCTCTTTGATCATTGCTTTCAACTGTATTAGCATCTGTGATGCCAATACAGTTCAAAGTGCGATGCCTTGCGGGAGTAGTGCACTCACGGGCCCCATAGTGGTTGCTTGGTCTGCCGCCATTGGCGGTATGTCACTGCTCTTGGCCACATGTCTGGCGTTCCTGCCTCTGACACCAGAGTCCTCACAGTGTGCAGTGTGCGCGATGTGAGGATTCACATAGAGGTGACATAAAGTAACTGCAAACTAGTCATTACACCAGACAAGCTTCTTACCCTTCTCAATCCTTCCTCCACTTTGCAGCCGATAGGTAACCCTTAAATTCCTAAATTGGCAGTTTTGAGAAGACATAACATCGGTTGAATTGGAGGAAGCGGCCCTGCGGAATTGCAGCCGTGATCCCGGCTGTAGCTCTCTATGGAGCATACTTTAGCCGTGCTTTCACTTCCTTCCAGTGGGAAGCTAAGTAAACTTTGTAAAATGTCTTTTTTTTATTGAGTGGGTGGATAGCAGCACATTACAGCACTATTCACTTGTTTAAATTCATCCGTCACAGCATTGATTTGCCTGAAAACCGAGAGATCAGGGGGTAACATTTCATTGATCTGTATGAAATTGTTCGGAAATTGCTTCAGTGGATGTATGATAAAGAGCAATCTTCTACACTAAATCATGAAGCAGAAAAAAAAGGTGAGAATCCGGTATAGATGGCAAAGGACGCCACAGGCAAGACCGTTCCCTTACCCACAGAGACCCTGATTTCAGTGATGTATCATTTTACTGGGCTGCTTCCTGCAGTTTTGATTAAAAACGGTTCAATCCATTGCAGATCTACCAGTTCTCTGAGCTTTGTACAACCCAACCCACACCACTGATTGACAGTTTTCTGTGTACACTGTGCATAGGCAGAAAGCTGCCAATCAGTGGTGAGGGTGAGGCTTATACAGAGTTCATGAATATAAAGTTAGAGGACTACATGGTAGCAAGTTCATTAGTCCTCTTCAATGGTCTGCATGGAAAAAATTGCAGCATGCATTACTTTGGTCCAATTTATGGACCAGACTGGTGCATATACAGTAAATACCGTGTTTCTTTGAAAATAAGACACTGTCTTATACTATTTTTTTGCCCTGAAAAATACACCAGGGTCTATTTTCAGGGTAGGGTTTATTTTTTGGGGAAACACAGGTTGGGGGTAACTTTACCCCCAAGAGAAGATGCAGGGAGTTGGAGAAAAAAAGCGCACTCTGGGGTTTTATCCGAGAAAGATGATTAAAAAAAGTTGGAAATGCTCACATTGGTAGGTTGTGTGAGTTTGTTTTACCCCCAAAAGAAGGCGGACACCCCTCCCTGGAGAATCTCACTACCAGACCCCAGCCATCTGTGTCACTCCCACGTCATCCTGCGTTCCACAGCGGGCGCTCCCAGCAGGTCCTCGTACCTTGCACAGATGTTCTTGATGTCTTCTACAGCAGGTCACTCATTGCGTTGCACAGCAGGTCACTCGTTGCGTTGCACAGCAGGTCACTCGTTGCGTTGCACAGCAGGTCACTCGTTGCGTTGCACAGCAGGTCACTCGTTGCGTTGCACAGGAGCTCACTCGTTGCGTTGCACAGCAAGTCACTCGTTGCTTTGCACATTAGGTCCTCCCAGCAGAGCAGGTTCTTGATGCATTTCTCAGTATGGTATCACCAAGTGGGGTGTGTGTGTGTGTGATGTTACTGCGATCAGGTGTGTGTGTGTGTGTGTGTGTGTGTGAGCGGACCTGTCTTTTGGTGGGGATGGGTCTTCTCTCTTTTGGGGGTGTCTTTTTTTTTTAATTTATTTTTTTTTAATGAAGTGTCCTGTATTCTTTAACTTTTTCACCTTCATGGACAATTCATTATTGAACCGCAACTATGGCTTATTTTCGGGGCAGGGCTTATATTTTAAGCATACTCCGAAAAGCCTGAAAATTCCTGCTAGAGAAGCATGGCAGCAGTCAGCTCCTGTACTTGTCCAATTTGTGGCTGAGCACACAGCGCAGCACATGGAGCCATTTATGCCTGTAATTTGCGGACGCCTGAAATCGGCCTTATGCTGAGCAGATGGTGCTGTGTGACTGCAGGAGTTTGTTTAGTCTCTATTGTATGGCCTGTCAGTTGTTTTGTGTCCATTGTTTCGTGTATCCTCCATGTTGTGATACCGAAGATGATGATGATTGTTGTATGTCAAAGTAAATCGGGTTGTTCTCCCTCTCTGTCTCTGTCTGATTCTGCTGAAATTTGCGACAGTCCTGACGTGAACTAACAGTCTGTTGTGCGGTGTTTGGCGTTGCACTTGTTGGATGCCATGGCGACGTCGGACTCTGTTCACACTGTAGAGTCTGACAAGCAGCCTGGAATCCCTTACTTGCATAGCTTGTCTTGGGCGTTTGCTGGGTCTGGCTTCACTGCTCTCCAGGACAGCAGGAGTTAATTCCTGGTGGCTTGTGATCATCTGCTGGGAGCTCAGGCTGCTCATTACCATCCTCAGCCGCCTTCACCCAGGTTCTTATTTCTGGGGTTGAGTGCCGGATATAGCTTCTGCTTCCTCGGTTATCCATTTCTATGGTGATCAACAAGTTGCGGTTCTGCGTAGTGTGAGTTCTCCAGTTGTGCATTTATTTGCTACCCCTTTTGCTTTACTCCCCAGTTCATTTACTGTTCCTCCTTTGTGCTTGAGTGCACAAGTTGTTTTTTTTTTTTTACTCTTATCTGTGGCTATTAGTGGGCTTCTCATTACTGGGCTTCTGTCCCGCTCCCAGGGTAGGGTGGGAATAGTATCAGGGCTCGGACAGGAGAAAGGGTCATGCTGGGGGCTCGGACCTGGCTACCATTGAGCTTCGAGAGAAGGGATAGCGCATGGGTCCCAGTCTTGGGGTCAGCCTAGGAACCCCTGTTCCATCGGTTTATACCCCACAGTCACTTAGGCATAAAGGAGGCTGTGATTAGGGGTTAGGAGACCCACGGTCCGCCTAGGATTTGTGATCTGTACCTGTGTTCATGTATCACCCAATTTTAGGGAAGCAAATAATTATCTTTATTGTCCTTTAATTTTAACCCTAAGCTTAACAGCGCTCAGGATCAGATTACCAGACATCACCCATGATCACTTCTCCTTTCTAAGCACTTCATTATCGTTTATGAGAAAACCACAACCACACGTACATCTAGAGCGGTTCACAATTTGCAATGAAAAGCACAGTTATGGCTCCACCATAAAATGTAATTAATGCTGTATAGTGGCGGTGATCTCAGCGGTATTATTACACTACTAGAAATTAATCATGAAGTTCAGGTATTAAGAAGATGACACTGAGAAGACCGGAGATTCCCATAAGCCCCTGTGTGACGGCCGCACCAGACGTCTCTGCTGTAGAGGAGGATTGGATGTCACGTCGCCCAGGAGTCACCGGTCGCTGTTAGTTGTACCGTCAACGTCAAGAGGAAATATCCTGCCTGAATGAATCATCCGCAGAATCATTTATTTATAAACGCTGCTGTAGCAGTGAAAGCCCATTATAATCTATTGTGTCTGGGATTAGGCTGAGACCGAGACACCAACGTCCAATCACCTGCTCATCGTCACATACAAATATATAATGTATACAGCTATATTATATCATGGGAACAACAAATGCATATAGTATTATAGCACAGTATTCACTAGAAATGAAGATTATGGGTTGTGCGGCATCAAGAGATATTTACCTGTAATGTAATCTAAAACAAGGTTTTCCCCCCTTCATCTGATAGCAGAATAATATAGGGGAAAAGTCCCTGACTCCATAAGTGTATCACTTACTGGGTTGTTTGCTGTAGTTTTGATAAAATTCCTGTTAATCAGTACGAAATGATCACTAAAGGATTAGTAAACTTGCTGCCATGTATTCCTTCATATTCATGAGCGCTGTATAACCCGCCCACACAACTGATTGCTATAGTATACAGAGCTGCCAATCAGGGGTGCGGGTGGGGATATAAAGAGCTAGGCATTTAGAGAAGTGGCAGAAGAAAAACAGGGATTTTATCAAAACTACAACGAGTAGCCCAGTAACTGACTCATTACTGGAATCAGGGCTCTGCCCATACATCATGCTGATCTGAGGTGGAATAGCAAAAACCTGGTGACAGATTACTTTTATGATTGCACACAATTTTTGTTGTTTTTTTGCATATATTTTTTCCTCTACTTATTCTAAGGCTTTGCGCCCACGGGAGAAAATAACCGCGGATTTTGACGCGGAAAACCTGCGGATTTTCTAGATTTTCCAGATAAATCCGCGGGTTTACACAAGTACAGAGACTCCCCATGTTATCCTATCGGATTTAAGGAGTGCTGTATCAATACTGAGGTATGTGCGGCTGTGGCAAATTCTGTGGCTCTCCCGCAGCTGCACGTAACTGCATGTCCATTATTCATGCAGAATTATCTGTGCAATTCCTGCCTTTCCACTATGGAGATACAGGATGGGAATTCTGCACGAAATCCGCACTGTTTCCGCAGGTTTACCGCAACAATTCCGCAGATATACCGCAGCAATGGATAGCTGTGGATTCCGGGGAATTGCTGTGTGAACCTGCGAAAATACCTGCAGAAAAGTCCGCAGGTACGATTTCCCGTGGGCACATGGCCCAAGAGACTTTTTTTTCTCTGTCGCATAGTCGTATGAAGGCTTTTTATGCTGCACAAATTCAATTGAGGTGAGTGAGGCAAGGTGAAGTGGTGAAGAAAACTCCATCTTTGTGATGCAAAGGTGGCTTCTCCAGCATATGAAGGAAAAACTACCCGCTTTGTTAATGTAAGAATGAGGCATATCTGAATAAAACATATGGAAACATGTCAATATGCTAAGAAATCCTAACATTGTATACCTTACACAGAGAGCATTTCAAAAAGTAGGTGATGCACCTGTAATTAGGATTACTTCATTGGAGCTGAGGTGGCGGTTTTTGATTGTCACCCTAACATGATAGAATACTGAATGCTCAATAGACTAAATGGAGGATGTAATAGACTCACTACCAACAATGCCTTAATGATGAAATAAGAAAGACGCAATTTTTCTGTAAGTCTGCATGAAGAATGTTATAAATAATAACCTCTTCTAGATCTTAAAAATTAGAGCCAATTGGCAAGTTTAAAGGGAACCTGTCACCAGTTTTTCCCTATTAAACAAAAAGTATCACCTTCTGCAGCTCCTGGGCTGCATTCTATGAAGGTGCACCTAGTTGCTGGCCCCCCTTGCAGACCCCAAAAATAACTTTCTAAAACCTCACCATTTCCTATTCAAATGACAGATGGGCGGGCTCTATTTCGGCTCCTGTCCCCCCTCCTGCCGCTGTTGGGCGTCCCCCTGTCATGATTTCCATGGATGATGACGCCCCCATCATCGTCCACACTGCTGGCGAAGTCTCGCGCAGGCGCAGTTTGCTGTGCCCCTATCGCGGGCCTGAGCAGAAAGTTTCCCTCGCTCGTTCCGGTGATGTATTATCACAGGCGCGAGATTATGAGCGGGTACGAGGATGACGCCAGCAGCGTGGATGATGACGGGGGCGTCATCATCCATGTAAATCATGACAGGGGGACGCCCAACAGCGGCAGGAGGGGGGACAGGAGCCGAAATAGAGCCCGCCCATCTGGCCAACACAAGTCATTTGCATAGGAAACGGTGATATTTTAGAAAGTTCTTTTTGGGGTCTGCAAGGGGGGTCAGCAACAAGGTGCACCTTCATAAAATGCAGCCCAGGAGCTGCAGAAGGTGATACTTTTGGTTTAATAGGGAGAAAACTAGTGACAGGTTCCCTTTTAAGCATCATTTTTCATTTTCAGCACCATAAAATGAGTTGCGTTCAACTGGTTTTGTCTCTGATCCAGTTTGGCTGTTGAACAGTGTATTTGGCCGACTCACCCATACGTGGGAATGCTGGGCTCGGCTGAGCACTTTGTCCTCTATGAGACTTTTCCGGCAACACGTGGAACAAAAGGATTGCCTTTGGAATTCCAGCATGCCAAACCTTTTCTCCCCAACCGCATATGGGCCGCCATATACATTAGACTGTCGACCAACTTACATTGTTTGTGTACTGGGACCTTGACATGGGATTAAACTTTAAGGCTATGGTCTACCGGTGAGTATGAGGGGCCAGTTAATCTACAGGCTTCAGAGATGTAAATCTTGTGCCATTCAGATGTATCCTTCTCCCAGTGAACATGGTGTAGCAGAGCCCTGCCTGTGCTCCTTTTTTTGTAAATGAGCTAATCATGTAAGTGATGACTGTAATGTTCGTGGGTGCGAACGGGGAGTGGATGATGTAGGGCGCAGCACACAATACCCGAGGGGCATGACTTAGGTGCCCAGCGGGTTTTCACCAGAGCCTCTGATGGTGAGGATGGACTTGGCTGCTGGTAGCCACCAGGTGCCACTCAGGGAGATTTGGTGCTGCGATGGCTGACCCCAGGGGTGCGATCGCTGATAGTCTCAGTCTCAGATTTGTCGGATTCAGCCGTGATGACTGATGTGGTAGGCACGACCGGTATGGATAGATGCAGTAGCGGATACGGCAGGTACAGCTCGTGTGGACTAATGCTGCAAGCGGATACTGCTGGAATAGATTGGTGAAGCATACAGCTGTACGGATAGGTGACGCAGCAGATATGTCAGGTACTGGAACGCAGACGGGTATTAATGATTCACCACACAGCAGTATAGCAGCAGCACAAGGGACCTGACAACTAGCAACTTGTCTCTAAAGGATAGACCACGTTGCCCAGGCACCTCCCATAAGGGCAGGGTGCCTTTAAAAAGAGGTTGGACGGACATCTGTCTGGGATGATTTAGAGAATCCTGCTTTGAGCAGGGGGTTGGACTAGATGACCTAGGAGGTCCATTCCAACTCTAATATTCTATGTTTCTATGAAATACCTAGTAGCTCTCACACAGGCTGAGAAACACTTCCGGGTTAGTGCGCCCTGGCCCTTTAAGAATAGGTGCCCTACATGTGTTCCCAGGCATGCGCAAGCCCTGGGCGCTGACGGCAGGGACCAGGGACGGAGCAGCCAATGCTGAGTGTTTTGCCGTCCCTGCCAGGGGAGGGGGACAGGACAGTGTGGGGACGCCGCTATCTGCGTTGCAATGACAAGCTGTGCACTGTCATGCAGAATATGTTGGACATATGTATTTTATAGCAGAAACATTTCTTGGTTTGTGCTGGGGTTAGCCATGTTCCTGTTTGTTGTTTCCTTCCTTAAAATTGCACGTTAATAGCGATGTAATACATCAAGTAAACAGGAGCCCAACTAACAGAACAGGTGATTGTCCTTGTGGTTTTTCGCTCTTTGACTTCTGGCAGGTTATCTAATCCCTTTACAAGAATTCTGCCGAGCATCAAACAGAATGTGAACTTTGCTTTCTTTAATGATATTGAATCAGAGCGCCCTAAATAAAGCGTAATGCCACTCACAATGGGAAATTTCATGCTGCAGCCACAATTCTGTCTGAAGCTCAGATTAAAGGAATTGTTTGGCAGAAGAGAGGTAAAAGATCAGCGGTTTTCTTTCCTACCACATATCACTCCTATGGATTCAGAATGCTGAGATTTGAGGAGTTGATTAGGGATGGGCGATCCCGATCTGTAAAGATCGGGGATCGTACCGATCACATAGTGATCATGTACACTATCCCGACCATGAGCTTTCCTGGGAAGCTCGTGTTACAGATCGGGTCCAGGGGCTGTAAAACCCCCCCACACATTATTAAAAAACATTGTCATGATACTTACGGTTCCCGCGACGCGTCCTGCAGACTCCCGGCCGCTCCTGCTTCTGAGTCCGATCATTGCTGTGCCGCCGGTAACCAGCAGTGACTTGCAGGACTTCAATGACGTCATAGCATGTGACCGTCTGGTATGAATGTTGATTGGCTTACAGACTAGTCACATGACTATGACATCATCGAAGATCCTGGTAACTGAACTTTTATTGTCACTGTGCGAGTTTCGCATCACTTCGCACAATCTCCCCACAGGAGCGGTCGGCTGTATGTATTTCTATGTAACTGATGCGCTCATGTCTGGAGATTGTCAGACCGTGCGTGGTGATGTGAGACGCAAGTGCAATCATCCCCTCACTGTCATCCTACACGACGCTCTGTACAGAGCGATGTAGCAAAGCTGACTTGGCCCTCTGTGCTTCTCACTGTGTATAGAATGTGTCTGTGCACAATGATGAAGCAGAGCTGACATGGCTCTCCCTGTGGATAACGTCGGACTAAGGATTGTCTTTATAATAAAGGTGGAGTCTCTAAATGTTTTTATTGTTTTATTTCTAATAAAAAAAAATTCTGCGTGTTTTTTTTTTTTTTTCCTGTTTACTAGAAATTCATGGTGGCCATGTCTAATTTGGCGTGACACCATGAATTTCGGGCGTAGTACCATCTGAGAATACAAAGCTGGTATTAACACCTATATTACCCAGCGTGCCAGCGCCACCATGGCCACTGGACGAGCTGGGTAAAGTGCCTGGAAATGGCGCTAAGAATCAATGCGCCATTTCCAGGGGCGGTTGCGGGCTGCCGAGAATCCCAGCCCCCGGCTGCCTGGCTTTATCTTACTGGCGATAAAAATACAGTGGGAGCCCACGCATTTTTTTTTTTTTAATTATTATTTTAAATTAAAAAAAATGAATGTGCTTCCCTGTATTTTGATCGCCTGGTAGGTAAAGCAAGGCAGATGGGGGTGGCAGCCCGTAGCCATGTGCTTTATCTGCGCTGAGAATCAAAAATACTGCAGAGCGTTATCTCATTTTTTAAAATTATTTATCTATTTTTATACAACTATATATATATATATATATATATATATATATATATAATTTTGTACTATATATATATATATATATATATATATATATATATGTATATGTATGTATATGTAGATAGATATAGATATGAATACATACATACAGCTCTGACAAAAATTAAGAGACCACTGCAACATTTTCAGTTTTTCTGATTTTTCACTTTATAGGTAAATTTTTGAGTAAAATGTAAATTGTTCTTTTATTCTATAAACTAGTAATTTCAGAAAATAAATACAAAAACAGTATTTTTAATCATCAGCGCACATAAAGCAGACGGCTACAGGCTGCCACCCTCCATCTGCCTGGCTTTACCTTGCCTGGCAATCAATACAGGGAAGCACATTTTTTATTTATTTATTTATTTATTTTTTATGCTAAGGGTAATCCAAGCAGCTACTGGCTGCTAACCCTCAGTGCTTGCTGTTACCTTCACTGGTAATAGAAAATCCAGGGAAGCCCTTTTTTTTCAGTGTTTTTTTTGCCCAAAAACTAAAAGAAAATGATGTGGGCTTCGCCATATTTTTGTATGCTAGCCAGGTATAGCAGGCAGGTACGATTTGCCCCCAAACCCTAGCTGCCTATTTGTACTCGGCTGAGAACAAAAAATATGGGAAAGCCCTTTTTTTAAAAATATTTCATGAAATAATAGTAATAAAAAAAAAACAAATACGACACAGGCTTCATCCAATTTTTGTGTCCAGGTAGGTACAACTAGGCAGCTGGGGATTAGAATCCACAGCGCAGGATGATCCAAGCTTTCTGGGCTCCCCCCGCTGCGAATCGAAGTCCGCAGCCACCCCAGAAAATTGCGCTTTTATAGAAGCGCCATCTTCTGGCGCTGTATACAACTGTTCAAGCGGCCCTGGTGCCGTGTGGCATGCTGGGTAATAAGGGGTTAATACCAGCTTTATTTTACCAGCTGATACAAAGCCCGAGATTCTTAATGTCAGGCCAAGTTTGACCCGGCCATTAAGAATCTCCAATAAAGGGTTAAAAAAAAAGAGACACCACATAGAGAAAAACTACTTTATTGGAAATAAATACACAGACACACTTAGGGACTCCATGTTTATTACTCCCTCTCACCCTCTCCATGGTCCTGGTCTTCTGTCTTCTTCAACCCATGCAGCTCTGCTATATCACAAAGCACAGGGGAGGAAGAACGCTGCTGCTCCCCGTGCGTCTAATCACTTATTGAGAGGCTGTGGGTTGGTAAGCGATGACGTCACCACTGCCATAGTAACCTGACGGGCGGGTTAGTATAGCCACGGTGATCTCCGATCACCTGATTCCCGGCGCCACTATTCACCGGCTGTGGCAGGTAATCCCTGCATGTGGGCTGACTCTGTAAAGAGCGCCGACATGCAGGGACGGGGAGTCAAGCATGTGCCCGAGCATCTCGCCGAGTATATCGCATACTGAGATGATTGGCCGAGCACCGCGTACCGGCAAGATGCACTGACAGGACCTAGCATGATGTCGTAGCCAATGAGATAATACAACATTCCACGTGACTGGTCACATGATATGACGTCACGGAAGATCCTTTTGTTACCGGCGGCACAGCGATGATCGGACTCGGAAGGAGAAGCAGCGGGAGACAGACTGCAGGATGCGTCGCGGGACCTGTAAGTGTAATGACAATGTTTATTATTAACTGTATTCTTGATTTACAGCCGCCCCCCGCCCCATCCCATAAATGTAAAGTCAAAGATCGGTGATTAGTACGCAAGATCGTGTTATCTCGATCCCAATCCCGATCTTTACAACATGATAGGGCGAGTCTCCCCGATTCCGACCATTAGGGGGGATCGCCCATCCCTAGAGTTGATGTATAAATTTATTTTCTTGGCCTAATTAAATTGTCTATAAGGTAATAAAAAATATTTATTCTCCTAGTACATCCAAATATAAAAGAAAATGACATTTGGAGGGTAACTGTTGTTTAAAAAAATGTGCAGTTTTTTTTCTACTTTTTTTTTTTATTTGAATTTATTTCTTCATCGTTCCTTATGGGAGACCCAGACCATGGGTGTATAGCTACTGCCTCCGGAGGACACACAAAGTACTACACTAAAAGTGTAGCTCCTCCCTCCGAGCATATACACTCCCCGGATGACAAATCCAACCAGTTCAATGCTTTGTGTTCAGGAGGTCACACACACACATGCATCCTCTGATTTTTGATTTTTGGTTTTTGATTTCAAAGATTTCTAAGAAAAGCGGGTCCAATCTGGACTCCCGGCATGTCCCTTCTCACCCCACTGTGTCGGCGGTGCTGTTAAGGTTGATTTCAGGGCTGGAGCCTTACATGCCGCGCTCCTTCACCATCCCTCGGGCTCTGGCTTGAAGTGGGAGCCATCACGGTTCTCACTGCTTTGCAGGAGACCGGTCTCCATCCGCAGCCCTGTTCAGGATCCTGACGGACGGAGCGATCACCCCCCAGGGACCTGGCACCTGCGTCTCACAAGCTAAGTACTGAGACGTTATTACCACAGACGGTGGTCTTTCCAGGGGTCCCTTGTACTTTATATATTGGGGAGAGTGTGTTATATAACTGTGTTAACATTTCCGGCCGGTTCTCCAGTTTTCACTGGAGAACCGCGCCGATGGTGCCTGCACGCTGGCCGCATGTTTAAATCTAGGCCCCGGCTTCGCCTGAGGCCTAGTTTCGATTCTCTTCCCCTGCATGTCAGTCAGTGCAGTGGGACAGTGTGGTTCCGCCCAGCGGCTGTTCAGCACAGGGAAGGGACACTCCTCACTGAGGAAAGATCCCCTCCCCTGTATGCCTCATTTGCACTCCGTCCTGCTCTCACAGTAGGCCCCGCCCCCTCTCCTCGCTGCGGACGCCATTTTCTCAGCGTTCTCAATGTCTGCATAACACATTGTGACAAATGGGGGCCTGGGCTGGGGGATCTGGAGGGCACAGAGATGTCTCTATGTTAAACGGTCTGGCAAGCCACAACCTCCGGTTGTGCAGCTGCTTATATACTCTGTTTATATACTCTGCTGGGGGTCATTCTGGACAGAGCCCCCACTTCTGCAGCATGTCTCATATCAGAGCAGGGCTGCAAGGCTGTTCTTATTATGCACTGCTGTAGGCTCGTACTGCCTGTACCGAGCACATAACCACATTGTGATGCCTGCTCTAACATAGTGGTGCCTCAGCCTGGAGGCTCATCCCCAGTGGTCCCTCCGGTTGCTCCGGCTCCGGTGGCTGAACCCCCGGCTTGGGTAGAATCCCTCTCTCCAGGGGACAGCTGTCCCGGACACTGCTGAGCATGCATCAGCCCCCTCCTCAGGGCGCTTCTGCTGCTACGGCTCGCTCAGCAAAGCTCACAGAGGATTCTTCATCTGGTCTCAGACCCCGTCCTCCTAAAATGGAGACGCAGGGTCCCCTTTCCCTCCTCGCCCCGCGGCTCTGGTTCACGAGCTGACTCGCAGGACAAGGAGGATGCCTTTACTGGGGGCTCGGACGCTTCTCCATGTACCCCATTGATCTGTCCGAAAGTGACGCAGATGCTAATGATTTGATTGCGTCCATTATAATTGTACTGGACCTCAGTCCGCCTGTATCAGGGGAGCACCCCTCTCTGGCAGAAAAGAATCAGTATACCTTGCCTAAGAGAACAAGGAGTGTGTTCCTTATCCACTCCAGCTTTCAGGTCACTGTGACCAAGCCCAGAGCCTGTCCTGACAGACGCTTTCCAAAGCGTGGTTCTGATGACTGTTTCCCCCTTCCACCAGTGGTGGTCAAGGAGTGGGCTCATTCACCAAGGGTGGACCCTCCGGTGTCTAGACTTCAGCCCGGACAGTTGTATCAGTGGCTGACGGCACCTCTCTAAGGATCCCACTGTCCGCCAGGTTGTCCTTCTGGCCAAATCTATATATGAGGCGGCAGGGGCCTCGTTCTCCCCATCTTTTGCAGCAGTGCGGGACTTCATGCCCGAAATGGTTGCCTTAACTTCCAGGCTTCAGTCTTTTCATCCTATGCCATGTCTGCCATGCTGGAGACTGTCAACGCACTGCAGTGGCCTCGGCTACTTCCCTCGCTATCCGCAGGTTCCTGTGCCTTCGAGAGTGGAAGGCAGATGCTTCTTAAGAAGTTCCTTGCTGGACTCCCTTTTGCTGGGACCAGTCTATTCGGTGAACAACTGGATGAAATTATTCAGGAAGCTTTTGGCAGGAAGAGTACTTCCATGCCACAACTCAGGAAACCTGTCCAGGGCAGGAACCAGTCGAGGTTTCGTTCCTTTCGTTCCTCTAACTGGTCGTCCTCTAAGCCCTCGGCCTCGTCCACTAACTCAGCCAAGGTCCGTAAACCAACTGGCGCATGAAGCCGCGTCCTAAGTCGGCAGGAGCTGCTGCCACCAAGGCAGCCTCCTCTTGATTATCTGGCCGCGCCAGTAACGTCCTTGGTCGGTGGCAGGCTCTCCCTCTTGGGCGACGTGTGGTTTCAACACGTCTTCGATCAGTGGGTGTGGGTTACCATCTCCCACGGCTACAGAATAGAATTCTATCCAGCCCGCCAAACAGATTTTTTCTGTCAACTCCCCCCTGCTCCAAGGCCGCCGCCTTCTCACAGGCCGTGGCATTCTTGCAGGCCAATGGAGTAATTGTACCAGTTCCCGACTGGGAACGGTTCTGAGATTTCTACTCAAATCTCTTCCTAGTCCCCGAAAAGGACGGTGCTTCCGACCTGGATCTCAAGCTTCTCAACAAGCATGTTCAGGTGCGGCAATTTTGCATGGAATCTCTGCGATCAGTCAATGACCCAAGGAGATTTCTTAGCATCCATCGACATCAGAGATGTCTATCTGCATGTGCCAATCGCAGTTTCACACCAGCGTTGGCTACGTTTTGTAATCGGAGAGGAACATTTCCAATTCGTGGCTCTCCCCTTGGGGTTAGCCACGGCCCCTCGTGTATTCACCAAGGTCATGGCAGCAGTGGTTGCGGTTCTGCTCCTCCAGGGGTTGGTAGTGATTCCTTACCTGGACGACCTTCTAGTCAGGGCTTCATCCAGTGCAGACTGTCAGCTGAGTGTCTCGCTCACTCTCAGCGGAGTGTCTCGCTCACTCTCAGCGGAGTGTCTCGCTCACTCTCAGCGGAGTGTCTCGCTCACTCTCAGCGGAGTGTCTCGCTCACTCTCAGCGGAGTGTCTCGCTCACTCTCAGCGGAGTGTCTCGCTCACTCTCAGCGGAGTGTCTCGCTCACTCTCAGCGGAGTGTCTCGCTCACTCTCAGCGGAGTGTCTCGCTCACTCTCAGCGGAGTGTCTCGCTCACTCTCGCCACGCTTGCAAGTCCACTCTGACCCCGACCCAGGAACTTACGTACCTAGGGATGCAATTCGAGACTCTGCTGGCACTTGTGAAGCTGCCCTTAGTCACACAGCAGTCCCTTCATCTGGCGGTTCGCTCTCTGCTGAGGCTCCGCCGTCATTCCATCAGGCACCTCATGCAGGTGCTGGGTCAGATGGTGGCGTCAATGGAGGCGGTTCCCTTTGCCAGTTCCATCTGCGTCCCCTGCAGCTGGACATTCTCCGCTGTTGGGACAAGGAACCTCTTCCTTGCACAGGCTGGTGGCTCTGTCGCCACAGACCAGGAGCTCTCTTTAAGTGGTGGCTTCGGCCCCTCTCTCTGTCCCAGGGATGCTCCTTTCTGGCCCCGTCCTGGGTGATTCTCACCACGGATGCCAGTCTATCCGGCTGGGGAGCAGTGTTTCTCCACCACCGAGCACAGGGCACTTGGACTCCGTCCGAATGAGCCCTCTCGATCAATGTGCTGGAAATCAGGGCTGTACTCCTAGCTCTCGTAGTTTTTCACCACCTGTCGGCGGGCAAGCACATTCGAGTCCAGTCAGACAACGCGACAGCAGTTGCCTACATCAATCACCTAAGGCGGGACTCGCAGCCGCCTAGCAATGTTGGATGTTCAACGTATCCTTCAGTGGACGGAGGACTCCAAGTCCACCATATCCGCAGTCCACATCCCAGGTGTAGAAAACTGGGAGGCAGATTATCTCAGCCGTCAAACCGTGGACAGCGGCGAGTGGGCCCTGCATCCGGCAGTGTTCCGGTCAATTTAGCAGGCGGGGCACTCCGGAAGTGGATCTAATGGCATCCCGGCACAACAACGAGGTCCCGGTTTACGTGGCTCGCTCCCACGATCCTCAGGCCTTGGCAGCGGACGCGCTGGTTCCAGATTGGTCCCAGTTCCGTCTGGCCTACGTGTTTCCCCCTCTGGCTCTCTTGCCCAGAGTCCTGCGCAAGATCAGAATGGAGGGCCGTCGGGTCGTACTCATCGCCCCAGACTGGCCCAGGCGAGCTTGGTTCCCAGACCTGCTCCGTCTGTCCGTAGAGGTACTGTGGCATCTCCCGGACCGATCAGACCTTCTCTCACAAGGTCCGTTTTCCGCCAGAATTCTGCGGCTCTCAGATTGACGGCGTGGCTCTTGAGCCCTGAATCCTTACGGCTTCAGGCATTCCTTCCGAGGTCATCTTCTCTATGACTCAGGCTCGGAAGTCTTCCTCGGCCAGGATTTACCACAGGACTTGGAGAATTTTCCTGTCCTGGTATCGTTCTTCCGGCCATGCTCCTTGGCCGTTTTTCCTTGCCGACCATCCTGTCCTTTCTACAGTCCGGCCTGCAGCTAGGACTGTCCCTCAATTCCCTCAAGGGACAGGTCTCGGCTCTGTCAGCGTTGTTCCAGCGGCGTATCGCCCGGCTGGCCCAGATGCGCACCTTCATGCAGGGCGCATCTCACATCATTCCGCCTTACCGGCGGTCTCTGGATCCCTGAGACCTTAATCTGGTCCTCATGGCCTTACAGAAACCCCCCTTTTGAGCCTCTTCGGGAGGTTTCGTTGTTTCGTCTTTCACAGAAAGTGGTCTTTCTGGTGGCCATAATTTCTCTCAGGAGAGTCTCTGATTTGACTGTGCTCTCTTCGGAGTCACCCTTTTTGGTTTTTTTCACCAAGACAAGGTGGTTCTCCGTCCGACTCCGGGCCTTCTCCCTAAGGTGGTGTCTCCTTTCCACCTTAACCAGGACATTTCATTGTCCTCCCTTTGTTCGGCCCCTGTGCATCGCTTTGAGAAAGCGTTGCATGCTTTAGATTTGGTGCGGACACTCCGGATCTGTGTCACGCACCGCTGTTTTTTTAGGCGGTGCACCTCTCTTTTTGTGCTGACCACAGGTCAGCGCAAGGGTCTCCCTGCTTCTAAACCGACCCTAGCTCGTTGGATTAGGTCGGCCATATCCGATGCCTACCAATGTTCTCAGGTGCCTCCCCCGCCGGGGATTAAGGCGCACTCGACCAGAGCTGTCAGTGCCTCTTGGGCTACGGCTCAGCAGGTCTGTCAGGCTGCCACTTGGTCTAGTCTGCACACCCTTTCGAAGCACTACCAAGTGCATGCTCATGCTTCGGCAGATGCGAGCTTGGGCAGACGCATCCTTCGGATGGCTGTCGCCCATTTGTGAAGTTAGATTTCGCCTACTTCTCAGTTTCTGTTTATTTCCCACCCATGGACTGCTTTGAGACGTCCCATGGTCTGGGTCTCCCATAAGGAACGATGAAGAAAAAGAGAATTTTGTTTACTTACCGTAAATTATTTTTCTTATAGTTCCGACATGGGAGACCCAGCACCCTCCCTGTTGCCTGTTGGCAGCTTTCTTGTTCCGTGTGTTTTCACCGGCTGTTGTTGTAGACAGAGGTTCCGGTTATTCCGGGTTTTACTCTATCTCTACTTATGGGTGGATGTCCTCCTTCAGCTTTGGCACTAAACTGGTTGGATTTGTCATCCGGGGAGTGTATATGCTCGGAGGGAGGAGCTACACTTTTAGTGTAGTACTTTGTGTGTCCTCCGGAGGCAGTAGCTATACACCCATGGTCTGGGTCTCCCATGTCGGAACTATAAGAAAAAGAATTTACGGTAAGTAAACAAAATTCTCTTTTTTGTTAATAATAAGTTTGGGGGGAAAAATGGAGGATGAGTTAAGGCTTTATGGGGTATTTTGTTGTCTTTTATTTGTTGTCTGATTTTGTTTTACAGCTCATATACAGATCTAATAGACAAAAAATAATCAGTAATCTGTCAGCAAATTTTTAATTGTAAATTTTCTCCTTTTTTTAGAACAAACATTTGAACAGCAGGACGCCTGTTTTATACAAAGTATAAAGGTGTTTTCTGGATTTACAATATTGATGGCATTTTCTTAGAATCTAAGGGGTACTTTGCACGTTGCGACATCGCTACTGCGATCTCGTCGTGGTCAAATCGAAAGTGACGCACATCCAGCGCCGGTAACGACGTCGCAACGTGTAAAGCCTAGAAGCACAGATAAACGATCGCAAAAGCGTCGAAAATCGGTGATCTGTGTAGTGTCGGTCATTTCCATAATTTCGCTGCAGCGACAGGTACGATGTTGTTCCTCGTTCCTGCGGCAGCACACATCGCTGTGTATGAAGCCGCAGGAGCGAGGAACATCTCCTTACCTGCGTCCCGCTTGCAATGCGGAAGGAAGGAGGTGGGCGGGATGTTTACGTCCCGCTCATCTCCGCCCCTCCGCTTCTATTGGCCGCCTGCCGTGTAACGTCGCTGTGACGCTGCACGACCCGCCCCCTTAGGAAGGAGGCGGTCGCCAGCCAGAGCGACGTCGCAGGGCAGGTAAGTGCGTGTGAAGCTGCCGTAGCGATAATGTTCGCTACGGCAGCTGTCACAAGATATCACATCTGCGTCGGGGGCGGGGACTATCGCGCTTGGCATTGCTACAATCGGCTAGTGATGTTGCAGCGTGCAAAGTACCCGTAAGAATTCTTATGTCTTGTCATCAGTATCATGCTTAAAGGGGTTTTCCTACCGAACAAAGTCCTCCTGGGCAGTGGAGGATGGAAAAAATGGCAAAGATTATACCAGCATTACAGCATGAGACTGCAATTAATTCTTGCTTTGACGTAAAACATTTTTTTAAAAACAGGCAGAGAAATGTTTTACCTCACAAAAAGAATCAGCTATGATGCAGTGCTGTAATTGTAATGTCTGTATACGCTCTTTTGCGTCCTCCCTTGGTGAGAAGATGTGGTATAATAAGGCCATGTCCCTGTACGGTCAGACATGGCCATTACACAGTACACAGCAGGGACAGAATTATAAGATTATCTCTGCACAGGAACTTTTTTTTTTAAACACATGCATTCGTGAAACTTACTATTATTCCAAGATCTGTTGATTAAAATTAACTTTACTAATGGGAAAACCATTTACCCAGTTCATGAACTATGATGCACTGGTATGTCGTAGGTCATATGTGTCCCTTTAATGCAGGTTCGTGCGGCGAGCCCGCATGTTTCCATACACATGTTGGCTGATCTGATCAGCCGTCATGTGCAGCTAAGGCCGGGGCCACACTGGGATCTACTGCGATCATCGTATGACACTCGGCTCACGCTGCCAGCACAGCAGGAGCCGAGTGTCATGCGAGTGTCACTGCGATTGAGGACCGATCATGTGATCGAACCTCAGCTGCAGGGGGCGGGCCGGTGCTGTGAGGGGGAGGGGCAGCTCTGCAGAGGGCCGGGCAGGCACTGTTGAGGGGATGGAGGTATTTATCTCCCTCTCTCCTCCGTTGCCGGCTATTGCCATTCTCGCACTGCACTCGCAGTACATCGATGTACTGCGAGTGCAGTGCAATTTTTCTGTCACCCCATAGACTTGAATGGGTGCGAGAGAAACAAGATTAGCATTACACCCGTAGCATGCTGCGATTGTTTTCTCGGTCCGATTAGGGCTGATAAAATAATAGCTCATATTGCTGACACATAGAGTAATATTGGTCCGAGTGGAATGCGATCAAACATCGCATTCCACTCGCTCCGATTTTCATGCCGTGTGTCTTAAGGCCTCGTTACACGTAACAACGTATCTAGTGATATATCGCGGGGTCACGGATTCCGTGACGCACATCCGGCATCGTTAGCGACGTTGTTGCGTGTGACAGCAAGGAGCGACCGTTAACGATGGATAATACCAAATCATCCATCGTTGACACGTCGTTCCTTTTCAAAAAAATTGTTGATTGTTGAGCATGCAGGTTGTTCGTCGTTCCCGAGGCAGCACACATCGCTACGTGTGACACCTCGGGAACGACGAACTACAGCGAACCTGCGGCCGCCGGCAATGTGGAGGGAAGGGGGTGGGCGGGATGTTACGTTCCACTCATCTCCGCCCCTCCGCTTCTATTGGGCGGCCGCTTAGTGACACTGCACGAACCGCCCACTTAGAAAGAAGGCGGTTCGCCGGCAACAGCAACGTCGCTAGGCAGGTAAGTCCGTGTGACTGTTCCTAACGATTTTGTGCGCCATGGGCAGCGATTTGCCCGTGACGCACAAATGACGGGGGCGGGTGCTTTCACCAGCGATATCGCTAGCTTGTAACACCCCCTTTAGGCCTAACAAGCAGGGGTGGATCGGAGATCAATCTTTGACAGTGTGACGTGACGTAACCTACACCAGCGGGGTGTCATTCCCGCCCCGACTAGCGCCGCCCCACAGGTGCCGATGGGTTGTCATCACAGCTGGCGATCAGTTGATGACCTCTGTCACTGTCATGACTTAGTGAGTGCCGATATTCACAGGAGATCAGCACCACTCTGAACAGCAGAAGCGATCGGTCTATATTAGCTCTATTACAAACAGTTAAGTGTTAAAAAAAAAAAAGTTTTAAAAAATTTTGCCACATTGAAAATAAAACAATTGGGAAAAAAACAAAATACAAACAAATATTTGATATTACAGATTCCAGAATTGCCCGATCTATCAAAATATAAACTAAATTTAATTTAATTGGTAAAGGGTGTAATTAGAAAAAAAAAGCCAGAATAACTTTTCTGGGTCGTGGCAACATTGCAATAACAGGCGATCAAAACATCGCATCTACCCAAAAATGGTATCATTAAAAACATTTGCTCGGGATCAAAAAAATAAGCCGTTACTGAGCCCCAGATTCCGAAAAATAAGAACGTTGCAAGTCTCGGAAAATGGTGATAAAAGCGTAATATTATTTTTTTTTTTTTTTTGACAAATTACTGAAATTTTTTCACCACTAAAATAAAAAAGCCTAAACACGTTTGGTATCTACGAACTCATACGGACCTGGGGAATTATATTATTATCATATGGTGAACATGGTAAATGAAAAAAAAAAAATAAAATAAAAAAAAAACAATTGTTAAATTGCTTTTTTTTTTTTTCTTTTTTTTGCAATTTCACCGCATTTGGAATTTTTTTTTTCCCCATTTTCCGGTGCAATATGGGGAGAATGAATGGTGGTAGTCAAAAGTAATAATAATATAATAATTTTATTCATTTATATAGCGCTATTAATTCCACAGCGCTTCACATACATTGGCAACACTGTCCCCATTGGGACTCACAATCTAAAGTCCCTATTTGTATGTCTTTCGAGTACAGGTCATCCCGCAAAAAACAAGCCCCCATTTGGCTATATTGACGGAAATATGAAAAAAAAAAATGTTACGGCTCTTGGAAGAAAGGGAGGAAAAAAACTAATATTGGAAAATCCCCGGGTGGTGAAGGTGTTAAGGGAATATTCCTGGGCTAAGATATTGATAGCCTAGCCTAAGGAGTGCTGTCGTGAAAATTTCATTGGCAGCCAAGAATGTCCCTAAAAGGGGCTTTACATGCTATGTCTGATATTGTTAATATTGTTAATATTTTATCGTCGGGGTCATGTTGTTAGTGATGCACATCCGGCTTCATTAATGAGATCGCAGCGTGTGACACTTACCAGCGACGTTAAGCGACTTCAAAAATGGTGGAAATCGTTCACCATGGAGAGGTCGTCCCAAAACCAAAAAACGGTAATGGTTGATTGTTCGTCGCTCCTGCGGCAGCACACATCGCTGTGTGTGACACCGCAGGAGCGAGGAACATCTCCTTACTTGCCGCCGGCCGCAATGCGGAAGGAAGGAGGTGGGCGGGATGTTACATCCCGCTCATCTCCGCCCCTCCGCTTTGATTGGCCGGCCGCTTAGTGACGTTGCGGTAACGTCGCTGTGATGCTGAACGTCCCTCCCCCTCGAGGGAGGGATTGTTCGGCAGTCACAGCGACGCCGCCGACCAGGTAAGTATGTGTAAAGCTGGCGTAGCGATAAAGTTCGCTGCGGCAGCGATCACACGAAATCGCATGCACGACGGGGACGGGTGCTTTTGCGTACGATATCGCTAGCAATTGCTAGCAATATCGTAGCGTGTAAAGCCCGTTTAAAGGACAATAGCAAAATATGGCCCCAATTTCTGCTCTTCTTTATGCCAGATGGGAGCAAAGTTGTTGCTCTTCATTCCCATTCTATGCATGCTACCGTAGGTATTAGTGCGTCCTACGGAGACAGTCAGCCATTATAAGCAAAGGCGAACACAGAAGCATCCAGCGCTGTTTGCTTTGTAGAGACAATCTGTGGCATAAGCTTCCTTTGTAGTTTGTACATAATGGACACAATTACTGTAGCTAAAAGCAAGTTATAAATAGTGCAGTGCCAGGTAAGGTGGATTTGTGTGCTGCCCGGTCTATTTTTATGGATGCGCAGCAGTTGTGGGACAGCAGAGTCGTAGAGTCAGCAGGTCATTAATCTGAGGACTGGAGGATTCATCTCAGACAATATGTGACGAGTCAAGCAGAGCAGTAAGTCTCATCCAGTTGTACGGTTAGCCAGTGTTTCTGTTCGCGGAATCTTGTCTACTGACACTTAGGGTCCCGTTACACGTAGCAACGTTCCAGCGATCCCGACAACGATACGACCTGCTCAGGATCGCTGGTAAGTTGCTAGTGAGCTGGCAAACAGGCAGATCTAATTAACGACACAGTAACGATACGGCTATCCCTATAACGACCTCGGCGGTCGGTGGGACCCCATCACAAAGCAGCTATTCTGACAACTCAGACCTCGATAGAGGCGTAGTGTTTCCACCCAGGAGTGCCAACGAGGTCACTCATTGTTATTACGTCAAACACAGCGATGCATGCTGCCCAGCAGGACACCAACGATCAAAAAATGAACCAGGACGTTCAGGTACGATTGGCGATATCGCAGCGGGGGGGTCAGTCGCTGCTATGTGTCACACGTCGCGAGAACGCTAGCGAGGTAGCTGTTGCGTCACTAACCTGTGACGTTTCAGCGATCTCGCTAACGACATCACTTTGTGTGATGGAGCCTTTAGGCTATGTGCCCACGATAAGACATGCTGCATACTGGACTCAGCGTTTCCTCTCCTGCGAGGCTGTGAGTCTCCACAGGAAATCGCAGCGGCCCATGCCCGCAATCAGGGTTCGAGGCGCTATAATGCCATAAAAATGTATAAAAGCACATTGTTCATCGGCTAATTAAAGTCCCCATACTGTGTTTTAATACATTTTTAACTACAGTGCCTACAAGTAGAATTCAACCCCCTGCAGATTTAGCAGGTTTGATAAGATGCAAATAAGTTAGAGCCTGCAAACTTCAAACAAGAGCATGATTTATTAACAGATGCATAAATCTTACAAACCAACAAGTTATGTTGCACAGTTAAATTTTAATACATTTTCAACATAAAAGTGTGGGTCAATTATTATTCAACCCCTAGGTTTAATATTTTGTGGAATAACCCTTGTTTGCAATTACAGCTAATAATCGTCTTTTATAAGACCTGATCAGGCCGGCACAGGTCTCTGGAGTTATCTTGGCTCACTCCTCCATGCAGATCTTTTCCAAGTTATCTAGGTTCTTTGGGTGTCTCATGTGGACTTTAATCTTGAGCTCCTTCCACAAGTTTTCAATTGGGTTAAGGTCAGGAGACTGACTAGGCCACTGCAACACCTTGATTTTTTCCTTCTTGAACCAGGCCTTGGTTTTCTTGGCTGTGTGCTTTGGGTCGTTGTCTTGTTGGAAGATAAAATGACGACCCATCTTAAGATCCTTGGTGGAGGAGTGGAGGTTCTTGGCCAAAATCTCCAGGTAAGCCGTGCTATCTATCTTCCCATGGATGCGGACCTGATGGCCAGGCCCCTTTGCTGAGAAACAGCCCCACAGCATGATGCTGCCACCACCATGCTTGACTGTAGGGGTGGTATTCTTGGGGTCGTATGCAGTGCCATCCAGTCTCCAAACGTCACGTGTGTGGTTGGCACCAAAGATCTCGATCTTGGTCTCATCAGACCAGAGAACCTTGAACCAGTCTGTCTCAGAGTCCTCCAAGTGATCATGAGCAAACTGTAGACGAGCCTTGACATGACGCTTTGAAAGTAAAGGTACCTTACGGGCTCGTCTGGAACGGAGACCATTGCGGTGGAGTACGTTACTTATGGTATTGACTGAAACCAATGTCCCCACTGCCAAGAGATCTTCCTGGAGCTCCTTCCTTGTTGTCCTTGGGTTAGCCTTGACTCTTCGGACAAGCCTGGCCTCGGCACGGGTGGAAACTTTCAAAGGCTGTCCAGGCCGTGGAAGGCTAACAGTAGTTCCATAAGCCTTCCACTTCCGGATGATGCTCCCAACAGTGGAGACAGGTAGGCCCAACTCCTTGGAAAGGGTTTTGTACCCCTTGCCAGCCTTGTGACCCTCCACGATCTTGTCTCTGATGGCCTTGGAATGCTCCTTTGTCTTTCCCATGTTGACCAAGTATGAGTGCTGTTCACAAGTTTGGGGAGGGTCTTAATTAGTCAGAAAAGGCTGGAAAAAGAGATAATTAATCCAAACATGTGAAGCTCATTGTTCTTTGTGCCTGAAATACTTCTTAATACTTTAGGGGAACCAAACAGAATTCTTGTGGTTTGAGGGGTTGAATAATAAATGACCCTCTGAATAAACTTTTCACAATTTAAAAAAAAAAGAAATAACATTCTTTTTTGCTGCAGTGCATTTCACACTTCCAGGCTGATCTACAGTCCAAATGTCACAATGCCAAGTTAATTCCGAATGTGTAAACCTGCTAAATCTGCAGGGGGTTGAATACTACTTGTAGGCACTCCAGAAAGAAGGAAAGGATCCAGCACTCGTGTCCAAGGTGTATGATAAAATTAGATTTTTTATTCAGATTTCCATAATAAAACAGATATGGATCATATCCAGAAGTCTAAAAAAGTCCCCATAGGAGATGAGATGAGATGACAGGGATTACGCGTTTCGAGCTATATGCTCTTAATCTCAATCAATGGATTGAGATTAAGAGCATATAGCTCGAAACGCGTAATCCCTGTCATCTCATCTCATCTCCTATGGGGACTTTTTTAGACTTCTGGATATGATCCATATCTGTTTTATTATGGAAATCTGAATAAAAATCTAATTTTATCATACACCTTGGACACGACTGCTGGATCCTTTCCTTCTTTCTGGAGTTCCCTGGCTGGGCCGGCCGCACCGTGCACCTGTCCCTAATTGGAGTCTCCATTTGATCGGGGTGAGCTGATTTTTTCTTCTTTCGTCTTACTACTTGTAGGCACTGTAGTTCCAATAAAGAAAAATAATTTTATTGAATGCAAGATCTGTCACCTCTTTATCATCAGTTATCACAAATACCAGCTCCGAAGATCCGTGCACCTGCTTGATAATTTGTGGATCCAGGGGATGCATAGTGAGCGGACTACCCATTCCCTTTCTCCTCTTTCACTATGTTAATTCAGGAGCGCTCGGCCATGACATGCAAAAGCCGCCAAGAGAGTAAAGGAAACTATAATTACTAAAGAGTGGTGATCCCGCAGATGTTCAAGTTCTTCAAGTCCAGTAGGACTTAAAGAAAAAAAAAAAAGCCTTGAGCCTGGACCTTAAACCCAAAAAGTCTATAGGAACCCATATAATGTAAAATGGTGTTATTAGGAGCTAGGGGGCTGCAAAAGGAAGCAAAACGGGGATTAAAGTAGGACTATTCTACATACTGAGTCTCCGCATGGCTGTCACAATGTGTTCGGGTCCACTCATTAAACCTTATGAATATTCACTGCTTCCCCCGCCCACCCTCTGTGACCGCGTCTGTGATTGGTTGCAGTCAGACTGCCAGCCTGCCAGTGTCTGTGATTGGTTGTCCTCACACTAGCTGTCTGGGTCCCCGGAGTGGAATGGAGTGTAAAAATAAATAAGTGGAAAAAATGGCGTAGGGTCCCCAGTATGTTGATACCCAGTGCAGATAAAGTAGACAACTGGACGCTGCAGCCCGAAGAGGTGTACATTACCTTGCCTGTGTATGAAAATATGAGGGACCTCAAGCAGTTTTTTTTTTTTAATTTATTTAAATAAATAAGGATGGGGAGAGTTTTTTTATTACTTTTTCTCCAAGTGTTGGGGGTATTATAATAATATTATTATTATTATTATTATTATATATATATATATATATATATATATATATATATATATATATATATATATATATATATATATATATATATTTTTATTATGCTCCAGGGTGGGGGGCATTTTTTTCTATTACACTCTAGGGGTGAGGTCGTTATTTTATTATTATGCTCACGAGGTGGGAGCGTTATGTTATTTTTATAATCTAGGTTTGGGGGGCGCTTTTGTATTAATATGCTCCATGTTTGGGGGTTATTTTATGATTATAATAAAAAGGGTTAATATAATAATTAAGGGACAGTGTTATTTTACAAAAATGGGTATATGTCATTTTAGTGCAATGTGGTTCCTATGTATGTGATTCATACACACTTCACCCCTTTAAGTAAAACGACGCCCCCCCCCCAACTCCAGAAACATAATCATATCCAGTCCTTGAAATAAAAAGTCCCCTTCTCCCCATTACAAAGATAGGCCTATGCAGTTTCCCCCTCTTAGTAACAACTGTACATGTACAGTCATGGCCAAAAGTTTTGAGAATGGCACCAAAATTATATTTTCACATGATCTGTTTCCCTCTGGTTTTTAATTGTGTTTGCCTGATGTTTACATCACATACAGAAATATAATTGCAATCATATTATGAGTACCAAAAGGTTATATTGACAGTTAGAATGAGTTAATGCAGCAAGTCAATATTTGCAGTGTTGACCCTTCTTCTTCAGGACCTCTGCAATTCTCCCTGGCATGCTCTCAATCAACTTCTGGAGAAAATCCTGACTGCTAGCTGTCCATTCTTGCATAAGCAATGCTTGCATTTTGCCAGAATATGTTGGTTTTTGTTTGTCCACCCGTCTCTTGATGATTGCCCACAAGTTCTCAATGGGATTAAGATCTGGGGAGTTTCCAGGCCATGGACCCAAAATCTCTATGCTTTGTTCCATGAGCCATTTAGTGATCACCTTTGCTTTATGGCAAGGTGCTCCATCATGCTGGAAAAGGCATTGTTGGGTGCCAAACTGCTCTTGGACAGTTGGGAGAAGTTGCTCTTGGAGGACATTCTGGTACCATTCTTTATTCATGGCTGTGTTTTTAGGCAAGACTGTGAGTGAGCCGATTCCCTTGGCTGAGAAGCAACCCCACGCATGAATCGTTTCAGGATGCTTAACAGTTGGCATGAGACAAGACTGGTGGTAGCGCTCACCTCTTCTTCTCCTAATAAGCTGTTTTCCAGATGTCCCAAACAATCGAAAAGGGGATTCATCTGAGAAAATTACTTTACCCCAGTCCTCAGCAGTCCACTCCCTGTACCTTTTGCAGAATATCAGTCGGTCCCTGATGTTTTTTCTGGAGAGAAGTGGCTTCTTTGCTGCCCTCCTTGAAACCAGGCCTTGCTCAAGCAGTCTCCGCCTCACAGTGCGTGCAGAAGCACTCACACCAGCCTGCTGCCATTGCTGAGCTAGCTCGGCACTGCTGGTAGTCCGATCCCGCAGCTGAAACAGTTTTAAGATACGGTCTTGGCGTTTGCTGGTCCTTGTGCGCCCTGGAGCCTTTTTGGCAACAATGTAAGCTCTCTCCTTGAAGTTCTTGATGATGCGATAGATTGTTGACTGAGGTGCAATCTTTGTAGCTGCGATACTCTTCCCTGTTAGGCCATTTTTGTGCAGAGCAATGATGGCTGCACGTGTTTCTTTAGAGATAACCATGGTTAACTGAAGAGAAACAATGATACCAAACACCAGCCTCCTTTTAAAGTGTCCAGTGGTGTCATTCTTACTTAATCATGACTGATTGATCGCCAGCCCTGTCCTCATCAACACCCACACCTGTGTTAATGGAACAATCACTAAAACAATGTTAGCTGCTCCTTTTAAGGCAGGAATGCAATGATGTTGAAATGTGTTTTGGGGGTTAAAGTTCATTTTCTTAGCCAATATTGACTTTGCAAGTACCGTATTTTTCGCTTTATAAGACGCACTTTTGTTCCCCCAAATTTTAGGGGAAAGTAGGGGGTGCGTCTTATAAACCGAATATATGGATTATATACTGCAGGGTCCAGGGAAGGAAGGGGCCACTCTGGAGTGGTGCTGGGGGCTGCTGGGGGGGCTGGTAGAGGCTTGTGAAGCTGTGGGCGGCAGTGTTAGATCTCCTGCACCCGCTCATATAATATGCACAGCCGCTGTCCATAACCATGGTGCTGAAACTGCACCGCGGCGATGGGCTGGGGGAGCTGTGCATATTATCTGCCTGTGCTTACCTTTGATCGCACATGCCCCCTCCCCCTGTGTTAGCTGTGGCCCACATGCTGCTGCCCATAGTAAAATAATAAACTCTTTACTCACCTCCTCCAGCGTGTCTGCCCGGTCTCCCTCCTGCCGCTGTGATCATCAGGCACGCAGAGATATCTCCCTCCTGTCCCGATCACATGACCGGCACTAGAACCAGGAAGTAGGAAGTGCAGGAGACAGGAGGAGCTCAACCCCAAGGAGGGAGACACGAGACAGGACAGTGCTGCAGAAAGTAAGGAAAGAGTTTATTTTACTAAAAGCAGCAGCATGGGGACGAGATCTAACACAGGGGGGCTGTGTGTACCATCCACAGGGGGGCTGTGTGTACCATCCACAGGGGGGCTGTGTGTACCATCCACAGGGGGGCTGTGTGTACCATCCACAGGGGGGCTGTGTGTACCATCCACAGGGGGGCTGTGTGTACCATCCACAGGGGGGCTGTGTGTACCATCCACAGGGGGGCTGTGTGTACCATCCACAGGGGGGCTGTGTGTACCATCCACAGGGGGGCTGTGTGTACCATCCACAGGGGGGCTGTGTGTACCATCCACAGGGGGGCTGTGTGTACCATCCACAGGGGGGCTGTGTGTGCCATCCACAGGGGGGCTGTGTGTGCCATCCACAGGGGGGCTGTGTGTGCCATCCACAGGGGGGCTGTGTGTGCCATCCACAGGGGGGCTGTGTGTGCCATCCACAGGGGGCCGTGTGTGCCATCCACAGGGGGCCGTGTGTGCCATCCACAGGGGGCCGTGTGTGCCATCCACAGGGGGCCGTGTGTGCCATCCACAGGGGGCCGTGTGTGCCATCCACAGGGGGCCGTGTGTGCCATCCACAGAGGGCCTTGTGTGCCAGCCACGGGGGGCTATATTCAATATAAGGTGGCCATATCCAGATTAAGGGGGCTAATTTTAGGATGGGTGGCTATGAGGGACATATACTCTATATGATTTGTTAGACGGACACTGGCATTATAAGACGGACCCCATTTATTAAAAAAATTCTCTATTCCTTCACCAAATTTGGGGGTGCGTCTTATAATCCGGTGCGTCTTATAGAGCGAAAAATACGGTAATTGCTGTTAAACTGATCACTCTTTATGACATTCTGGAGTATATGCAAATTGCCATTAGAAAAACTTAAGCAGTAGACTTTGTAACAATTAATATTTGTAGCATTCTCAAAACTTTTGGCCATGACTGTATTTTCGTGTGAGTTGAAGAGTAATGTAGGCAGCTCTCCATCTTTCCTCAAATAATAATAATAATAATACTAATAATAATACTAATAATAATAACACCCCCCCCCTCTCCACCCCCGTGCCCCTGCTGGGTAGTGACCTTAACACAAACTATTCTGTTACACAACTGATGTTCTGTTGGTCCTCCTCTTACAGCCGGCATGCCTCATGGACTGTGAATGTGCAGCATGGCGCCCGGCCGGGGCAGAGTAACCCCCTCGGAGGAGGGTTTTCCCATCCCCATGCCCTTGTTTGGCAGGCTGAACGATTATGTCACATTATTATCATTATGGCACAACTAACAGTAAACAATCAGTGATGGGAGCAGGAGCAGCAAGAGAAACAGTGTTGTTGCGGTCTCCCTCCGGTGCCACCCTCTTATGTCCGGCGGCCGGCGCCTTGTGCGACTGCACCGGTCACACATCGGTAAAGCCAGCAATGGATTTGACTAAGTACGGAGTTTAATTTGTCTTTTGGGTAGTGACAGATTCCCTGTGCAAACCTGACGGTGAAGAGCATTGCTGGCATAGGTTTTGTTTGCACACAGTGTTATATTTGCTGACAACATGGCAAACTTCATTATAAGTCAGCGAGGTTCACCACGCACCACTGTTACCAGTCTGCAAAAGACAGAAGCCCCAGAGCATGGCCTTTACTTCATGAGGCCTTCAAATTTCTTTCCTAAATCTCAATTCCAGGGAAATATGAAGATCCAGGTCTTACTGCAGTTACCACCCCCCCCAAATTGTTATCCAGGGGGCAGAGTTATGGGGGGAGACCTTGTACTGGAGAGTTGCATTTACTGTCCCCTGTGCCTGTCTATAATGTAGGGGAAAGATTGATACCACACATTTTCATTCCCCATTCGGATCCATTTACACATCCATCTTTCACGTACCAGTTCTATCCATTTTTTCCCCACTGTTATATTATGTGCCCATTATGCTTTATGGGTCTGGTCTGTTCACATGTCCATTTTGCTGGCAGACAAAGCATCTGCAAATAAAAAAAAAAAAAAGCAGAGATATGTTCAATTTTGATCAGATTTGCAGATCAAAATCACCTCTTCAAATGAATTGGTCTGTGAAACAAAAAAAACAAGCAAAAACCGTTTCTCTGATTGTCCAATTGATGTCCATTTTTTTTTACATTTTAATGAAATTAGGGTTTTTGTTCTGCGTTTTGCATGATCCAAAAATAAATACCTGTTCTGTGTGTAGCTGATTAGCATGTTTTCACTGGAAAATTCCTTTAACCTGAACATCTTACCCTAAGGGGCACTTTGCACACTGCGACATCGCAGGTGCGTTGTCGGTGGGGTCAAATTGAAAATGACGCACTTCCGGCATCGCATGCGACATCGCAGTGTGTAAAGGCTGGATGATACGATTAACGAGCGCAAAAGCGTCGTAATCGTATCATCGGTGCAGCGTCGGCGTAATCCATGATTACGCTGACGCGACGGTCCGATGTTGTTCCTCGCTCCTGCGGCATCACACATCGCTGTGTGTGAAGTCGCAGGAGCGAGGAACGTCTCCTACCGGCCTCACTGCGGCTTCCGTAGGATATGCGGAAGGAAGGAGGTGGGCGGGATGTTTACATCCTGCTCATCTCCGCCCCTCCGCTCTGATTGGCTGCCTGCCGTGTGACGTCGCAGTGACGCCGCACGACCCACCCCCTTAACAAGGAGGCGGGTCGCCGGCCACAGGGACGTCGCACGGCAGGTGAGTGTGTGTGTGAAGCTGGCGTAGCGATAACTTTCGCTACGCCAGCTATCACCACATATCGCTGCTGCGACGGGGGCGGGCACTATCGCACTCGGCATCGCAGCATCGGGCTGCGATGTCGTAGTGTGCAAAGCCCGCCTTAGTCTATTACACCATGGGGGTGATTTATGTTAGTCTAATGAGGTAATTATATGTTTATAGACTATAGATAATGTATCAGGGTAGTATTTTACATATTCCGATTTAAAGTATGTATTAAAGGGAATCTGTCAGGAGTTTTTACCTGTGTAATCTGAGGACAGCATGCTGTAGTGGTTAAAAAAGAAAAATCAACTATGCTTCTCTTATCAGGCTCCATGCTGTTGTTTACTTAAAGGGAACCTGTCAGGTCAAATATGCGATCTCATCTACAATCAGGGTGATGTGTGGCCTAGTAAGCCCTTCCTACCCATCCCTGCGTTGTAATATTATGTAATATGAATGTATAAAAACGTTTTATTACTTACATGTTCCCTATGTAAATGATCAGAGGCTCTAGTCCCTGTGGGCGTGATACCATGGATTTACATGACCGACGTCACCGTCAGCTCCTTATTCCGTGCGTGCTTGCCATTCCCGCAGCCTTTTTATCCAGGTGCTTGCTTCTCGCCTTCAGAAAGACTCCTGCTTAAAAGACTCCTGCTTAAAAGACTCCTGCGGCACCGACCATGCGCAGTGCGCATCTGAAACCGAGAAGCAAGCACACAGATAACAAGGCTGCGGGAATGGCAAGCACGCATACGCGGGATCTCAAGGAGCTGACTGACGTCGCTCATGTAAATCCATGGTATCACACCCACAGGGGCATGATACCACTGAAAGCATGCAAACGCCCACAGGTTGATAAGACGCCCAGGGAACTACAGTAGAGCCTCTGATCATTTACATAGGGAACATGTAAGTAATAAAACTTTTTTTTTTTTTTACATTCATATTGCACAATATTACAACACGGATGGGTAGGAAGGGGTTACTAGGCCACACATCACCTTGCTTGTAGGTTACAATGCATAAGAGACCTAACAGGTTCCCTTTATAATAAAGGTTTAATCACTTGGTGATTATCATTTCTCTGACTAGGTGGCTTGTGCCATGTTGTCCTATACGACCCCTCCTTATGACTGACACCTCAATGTCAATGTACAATCTCTATTGAGTACCTGGTGTGGACGGCACAGCTCTATCAGCTCTGCTAAATAAATACATCTAAAACCTCAGATTATGTCAGTACGGTTGCACCCAGTAATCTAAGTAATACATTATTAGATTCAGATCTATTTGCCTACATCATGTTGCTCTCAGATGAGGTAGCAAAAACCTGCTGACAGATTCCCTTTAAAATTCTCAATAATTTTCTTTCCACAGAGTCTCAATTTCTTTAAAAATTTAACATTAATACAGAATTATGACCTCCTGCTCTTATCCTAGGTGCGTGCAGACTACAGGGATAGTAATATATAATTGAGCTATTTTAGGTTTTGAAGCATACAGCGTTTTTCTTTTTCTGAAAAAGACATGTGTTTCGCCATTTTACCAGCGCAGTCACGTAAAAATCTATACTAAAATTTAAAATTTGTAACATACTTTAGGCCTGATTCATCAAAATTGTCATTGAAGGGTTTGTTGGAGTAGAATGCGCCCAATTCGTTTAGAGGTATGTGCTTCATAATAAATTTGGTGCCTCTCAGCTGCAGCGCACCGCCCTAACAAATATACCCCAGCTGTTATGGCGGTAACAAAGCAGGAGGTAAGGTCCTGGAGGTTAGGTATGTGTAATCGAGGCCTAGGTAATGCATGTCTCAAGCAATCTTTACTAGTATGTTACTGAGAATTTGACTGGATTTTGGGTCTGACCAAAAGTGACGTGTCAAGCAGTTTTACTTCAGAATATGGCCTAAAACTGATCATTTGGGGCTTGGAGTGGATTCATCACCACCGGCAATGTTTACACTTGTATTGATGAGGGGGCATGGTACCTAACTTATTTCTTCATAGAATCATAGAATGGTAAAGTTGGACGGGATCTCAAGGCCCATCGGTTCCAACACACTGTGAGTGAATGTTTTCTTAAATCGCCCCAGCTATATTTTTATCCAGTTTCCACTTGAAGATTTCTATTGATGGAGAACTCACCGCCTCCCGCAGTAGCCTGTTCCACTCTCTGCCTGTCCTCACTACCTCCCAGGGTCACCTGTTCCACTCTCTGACTGCCCTCACTGTCAGAAAGATTTCCTAATGTCTAATCTAAATCACCTTCCTTTTTAGTTTCATCCCATTGCGTCTTGTAATTCCTTGTGCTAATGAGAATAGGGTGGTTCCCTCTGCACTGTGACTACCTTTTAGATATTTGTAGACCACTATTAAGTCTCCTCTCAGCCTTCTCTTTTGCAAACTAAACATTCCTAGTTCTTTTAGCCGGTCTTCATAGGACATGGTTTGCAGATATTCTACCTTCTTGGTTGCACTTCTCTGGACTTGTTCCAATATATCGATGTCTTTCTTGCATTGAGACGCCCAGAACTGTACACAGTATTCCAGGTGGGGTCTAACCAGGGCAGAAGAGTATAGGGGTATTATGACCTCTCTTGATCTAGATTCAATGCTTGTCTTGATGCATCCCAGAATTTTGTTGGCCTCTTTACCTGGTGGACTACCCTGTTGGCTCATGTTGAATCTGGGATCTACTGTTATGCCCTGGTCCTTTTCCTCCCATACTATGTATGCTTTTTACATTTCTTTTACCCAGATGTAGGACTTTGCATTTGTCCCTGTTAAACACCATTCTGTTCTCCTCGGCCCATTGTTCGACCGTATCTAGATCCTTTTGAATATGCTCTCTTTCCTCTCTAGTGTTTGCTATTCCTCCTATCTTAGTATCATCTGTAAGTTTTATGAGTTTCCCAGTAATTCCGTAGTCCAGATTTAGAGGTATCGGGCATGACAAGCGCTCGCCTCTGTTTGTCTCGCCACAAATCTTAGTCTGGTCAGGGAGTGGACTAAGATTTCTGTCTTAACCCTGCTGTTCTGTTCGGGTCCATATGACCCGAAAAGAAATTTGAGACCCTGCAGATTATTTATTATGCAGATCTGAAACTTGTGATTAATTGACTTTTCCTCATTTGAGGGGTTCTTACTATGAGTGTTGTGTTTTGTTTTTTTTGTTTGTTACACTTCTACTGTTCGGATCAATATGACCCAATAACATTTTTTACTGTTCAACAGGTCACTAATTATTTCTGCCTGCAAATTGTATTTGTTTTCCTGTGTACTTCATCTCATTATTCAAAATGGTGGAGGTTTCACTGTTCTTATCAGTAAGAGAAAGAGCTGAATCAGGGTATGCGTGTTGTTCTCGATTTGACTCATGGACTAAAAGGAGAAAATGTCACATGTGACAACTTTTTCACATCCTACCAACTGGGCCAGATGTTGCGAAAAAGACAACTTACCATGAGGGCGCCTATAAGGAAAAACAAGCCAGAACTGCCGCAAGGTATCCCTAGTAAAAGAGATGTGTATAGTTCTACTTTTTATTTTACTGGAGATACAACAGTTGTGTCTTACGTTCCCAAAAAACCCAAACGGGTCATTCTAATGAGCACAATGCACCCTGACAATGCAATAAGTAATCGAGAAGACAGAAAGCTGGACATGATATTAGATTATAATTCCACAAAAGGGGCAGTTGATACTCTAGATCAGAGGTTCCTAACCTTTCTGACCATGAGAGCCACAATCGGCTCTGAAAGAGGGTCGCGAGCCACATCCAGCTACCACCCCCTCACAGTAGTGACACCCAGAGACCCCATTACCAGTATAATGACAGCCAAACCTTTTTCACATAAATCACCACACCGAGGTAGTATACCAAGATCCTGGGGTTCCAATCTTACGCCCATTCAGATCTGCTCTTCTGTTTGAGGCTACTCACAAAAGTCACCATTTGGAGACCTGCTCTTCATAGTTCTATGATAAAGCTGGTGCTTATGCTTGATGACAGCCATGAGCCACACATCATGGGCCTGCGAGCCACATGTGGCTCCTGAGCTACAGGTTGGGGACCCCTGCTCTAGATCAAGCAATATCAACATACACATGCAAACTCAAAACCAATTGGTGGCCAATGATTAAATTTTACAACCTTGTGGATGTTTCTGCATACAATGCATTTGTTTTATGGAGGGAAATTGACCCCAAATGGAAAAAATAAGCTGCATATAAGAAGAATATGTCTCGAAGAAATAGGAAAATCCCTAGTCAGGCTGTATATCGAAGCCAGAAAAGTAAACTCCAAAAGTGAAGGATTAGCAACCATTGTGATTGGTGGCCAGCAGCAAGAAAGAGACTCCACGGCCTCCACCAGCACAGCTACGATACACACGGCCTCCACCAGCACAGCTACGATACCCACAGCCTCCCCCAGCACAGCTACGATACCCACGGCCTCCCCCAGCACAGCTACGATACCCACGGCCTCCCCCAGCACAGCTGCGATACCCACGGCCTCCCCCAGCACAGCTACGATACCCACGGCCTCCCCCAGCACAGCTACGATACCCACGGCCTCCCCCAGCACAGCTACGATACCCACGGCCTCCCCCAGCACAGCTACGATACCCACGGCCTCCCCCAGCACAGCTACGTTGCCCACGGCCTCCCCCAGCACAGCTACGATACCCACGGCCTTCCCCAGCACAGCTACGATACCCACGGCCTGCCCCAGCACAGCTACGATACCCACGGCCTCCACCAGCACAGCTACGATACCCACGGCCTCCACCAGCACAGCTACGATACCCACGGCCTCCCCCAGCACAGCTACGATACCCACGGCCTCCCCCAGCACAGCTACGATACCCACGGCCTCCCCCAGCACAGCTATGATACCCACGGCCTTCCCCAGCACAGCTACGATACCCACGGCCTCCACCAGCACAGCTGCGATACCCACGGCCTCCCCCAGCACAGCTATGATACCCACGGCCTTCCCCAGCACAGCTACGATACCCGCGGCCTCCACCAGCACAGCTATGATACCCACGGCCTCCACCAGCACAGTTACCAGCTACAAAGTGGACATAATTGCAAACAGCCCGTGTAACCTTTCTCTGGAAAAAATAAATAAAAATTTAAGTTTAATTTCATTTTTCATTTTCTTTTTGATCAACCCTGTTCACATACAGTTTAATAATGAAATAGGCATTCAAATAAAACACAGTAGCTAAAAATCAAGATTTTAATAGGTTGGGTCTAGTGTTGGGCGAGTAGTTAACTATTCGTACTTGCTATGCTGTTAGCGAGTACTGTCCGCTACTCGCATATTCGTTATGAGTAGTGGGCGCAATGTAAGTAAATGGGAAATACTTGCTAAGTAGCGAGTAACCCGAAAGCTGTACTATTCACTACTCGCACGAAAAGTATGGCTTTCGGGCTACTTGCCACTTAGCGAGTATTTCCTATTGACTCACATTGCGCTGGCTACTCGTAACAAATATGCGAGTAGCAGTCAGTACTCGCTAACAGCATAGCAAGTACGAATAGTTAACTACTCGCCCAACACTAGTCAGGTCATATTGACCCGAAACTGTACAAGTGTAAGTAAATGCAAACAGAACAGCAGGGTTAAGGAACACCAGAGCATGCTGTAAACTAGAGGAGCTATGGTGTCACACCCATGTCTTGCCCCCAGCTCCATTTTGGCAGAGCTGGGAATTGTGACGTGAAAAGTATTTGAGACATCTGTGTGAAATGTATCTTTTAGAATAAGTAACGTTGTTTTTGATATTTGATAAGTGTATTGTGTCAAATACTTCTCATACATAGGGGGTGGGTGTCCTATGTCTGCTCAGGGGCCCACCAGGGAATTCACCTTTCCCATGGTTGGCCAGTGCAAGTCTGCATACGAGGAAGTTGCGAGCAGCCAAATATCACACGGATGTCCTTGGCTCTGTAGACTCACTTCTGTATGTCACATTATACATCCTCTTTTGACCACAGTCAATAACTTATCTGAGCTTTAGCAACACTGGCTATTATAGGAGACAGTAAATAGTTAATTGCTGCTTCTGCTGTTTATTACCTGCTTGCCGGCAAGTTGTGACACGTGCACTGTAATTAGAGGCATCGTCGCCTCATATGGTGAATTAGGAGGGACAGTGGAAAAAACCCAACAGAACCAGGATGGCATCTGTGTTCTAATTTTTGACGGCCAAGTTTTTTAGGAGAGGATTGACGAGATCTTGTGGTTTTTTTTTTTTTCTTATTTGTGGATGATAAAAAAACGTCCTCGAACTATATGTATGGATGTGATATAGGGTTAAGCTAGTTGCAGTTATGTATTCTCTAGAGGACACATCAGCTACCATGTTTCCCTGAAGATAAGACACTGTCTTACGTTATTTTTTGCCCTGATACATACGCTAGGGCTTATTTTCGGAATAGGGTATATTTTCATGGAAGCACAGGTTGGGGGTAAGTTAACACCCCAGAAAATTCAGACACCATCCTAGGGAAATTGTACTTGCCAGACCCCAGACATTTGCGTCTCTCCCAGCAGGTCCTTGTGTGCTCCAAGTGTTCCTCCCCTGCTTCCGTCCGGCGCTCGTACACACACACACACACACACACACACACACACACACACACACACACGCCGACTCGGTGCCATCTTCGTGGCCGCAGCTGGGTGTTGCACATATCAGAAGACTCGGTCGGCAGCTCCGGAACTGAGCTTTTCCAGCCACCTTCTGACTGCCCCGGAATGAGCTAATCGGCGGAGGTGCTGGGTATCGGACCTCAGCCGATCAGATATTGATGACCTATCCTAAGGATAGGCCATCAGTGTTTAAGTAGTGGACAATCTCTTTAATTCTCCTCCAGATGAAGGCAAGTCACTAATACACGCATTGAAATCCTGGTAGGGCGGGGACAGCTCCCAGCTCTGCTGCACTCAATTCTGAGATAAAGTCAGAACGGCTGCACCCTGTAATCTAAGGTAAACATGGTTAGTCTCAGAATCTCTTTGCCTATTTTATGCTGCTTTCAGATGAAGTAGCCAAAACCTGGTGACAGATTCCTTTTAATTGTATTTTTCCATCTTGCTCAATCACGTATTTGTATACATCATGGTTGTGTTCCCTCACTGGCTGCTTTAAACTATACTTATGTCGCGGGCGGGGAGGAGGGTGTCAGCACACCGCGCTCACCCCTTCTGCTCGGGTCCGGCAGTTGCTCAGTGGTGGCTCGAGCGGTGGGCCGGATCCCGGGGTGTCTCGAGCGACACTCCTCGCCCGTGAGTGAAAGGGGGTGTTTGTTGGGTGTGGGGATTGTTATAGTTCGTGACGCCACCCACGGTTGTGGTGATTGCACCACCCCTGCTCAGTGTGGGGGTCCCGGGGATGGTGATGCGGAGCAGCCAGGTGTTGTGTTGCCCCTCCGTGGGTAGGGGTTGGTGATCCCGGGGCCCGGTGATGAGATGTAAAGTGTAGGGCCTGGAGGGCGCAGGGACGCGGGGGCAGCGCTGTGCCTTGCGGCACTATGGTACTCACTCAGCCTGACACACGGACACAGTTTGTACGGTAAACCAACGGCTGGTAGGACGGTCCCACAGACGGCTGCACCTGCACTCCCGGTAGGTGACGGTGATGTCCCTCTTCCTTGCACCTGTGTTGACTGATGGTAGCGGTGGATTCCCTCCGGTTACCCGCTCCCCGACTGCAATCTGGGCCGGAGGAGCTCTACACTTTGCCCGCAGGCGCTGGCCCTGAGAAACTGGTGCCGTGGCGGTGGCGGTGTCTCTCCAATACGGGTTGGGCTGTTGCCTTCAATCGGGACTTGGTTGTTGGGGGATCTGCGTCCCCGTCACTGACGGATTTGGCAAATCTGGCGACTCCTAGCCTTGCCGGGGTCCGAGAGGCCCCTGCCCTGGTGCTGACTGTCCTTCGGAACACTGCTCCAGACCACCGGGCACACAGCCAACGGGGTCCTTCCAGGAACTTCCAAACGGTCCCCCTCCAGACAGTCACCGCCGTTGCTGACCTTGCTGTTCTGGCCCTCACAAAGCTGGACCCTTCAGGCTGTCTTTCTCTTCCGTCACTTTACTTGCTTTTCCTCCTTTTCCACTTTCCTTCCTTTCCCTGCTTGTTTACTCCTTCACTTGGCTCCTTACACTTGCCCTGCCTGGGCTTTCTGCTGTTTACTCAAGCTCGTCCCTGAGCTATCTGCCTGGTTTCTTCCTGCCTCCAGTGTTGTGAGCTCCTTGGTGGGCGGAGCCAACCGCCTGGCCCACCCCCTGGTGTGCATCATCAACCTCTGGAGGAAGGCAACAAGGATTTGTGGTTAGCTGTGATGTGCCTACCTGGAGTGTGGGGTGTGGTGGTGTGTGACCTGTGTCCCCTGGCTTGCCCAGGGCGACACATTCCCCCTTAGCAAAATGCAGACCGTCCGCGGGCTGCCGTCCTACACCGGTTTTATTTTTCTATAAAAAGGGGATAACAGGGTTAAGCAAAACATAAATACATTTTTAATCAAAACTCTTCCCAAGACGGGAGGCACATTTACTTAAACGTTGCAACGGTATACGGTCACGGTTTCCGCTCTCTCCCACCCAAGCAACCTGGCCCTGATGCTGCCCCTAAAACCCAGGCAGCACCCCTTGACCCACAGTCCAGCACAAGTTACCCGAGCGGGATCTGTCCTTCCCCTCCAGAGGGTGGCCACCGGTTCCTTTGGTGGCTGGGCCCTGGCCTGCTCTGCTCAGGGCCCTCCCTCCAACCTGCCTCTCCGGAGACGGTATAGCGGAAACGGTAACGGTACCCAACATATTTACAAGCCACTTAACGTTTGTGGTGCCCTGCTAGTTCACGGGCTTGTCCATGGATAGTTCCCATGCAAATTAAACTTAAACGGTCCCCACGGGGACAACGGTGCCGGCTACTGCCGGTTGCAAATCAACACACAAATCAGGTGAAGTACTCGGTATCATTTTCATTTTCCTTATCATTTCAGAACTTTTTCAAAACTTTTTCAAACAAACAATAAACTTCAGTGATGGTCCCAACGGGGACGGTGCAGCGGGCATCCGCTGCCCTACTCCGGCTCCTCTGCTAAGGCGAACCCATCCTCTGCCACCAGCACACCAAACAGGCACTGACATGCCTGCTGTGACAGTGGTACCCGGTACCCATTTCCACCGGTACGCGGGGTATGATAAACCACGGGGTCCCCCACATAGCGGGAGTGCTCAATTGCTCCTTCAGCCGCAACAGCGGACCTGGAGCTGGGGCAGGAGTCGTCATCTCTTAGTCCTGCGTCAGGCGGGTTGCCGCCAGCTGCCGCAGCCTCCAGGCCTCCAGTATCCAACACCTCAGACCCTTCTACGGTAGCACAGGGCAGCAGATTAGGCGAGCTTACACGAAGGCGCTGCATAAATAACGGTAAGGATGATGTATAAGCCGAAACTAGGCCGGGCCCCTCAGCCGCAGCGGCCGGTCCAGGTAGGACATAGGGACGTGGGTCACCAGTCGGTTCTGCTACATCCATTTCCCCTCCGTACCTCGGGGCAGTTGTAATCAGCTCCTCCACCTTGTTGGTCCACTGCTCCAGCATCCGGAAGATCTGATCCTGCTGACGCTGGTGAAACTGTATCACCCGGGCCTTCATCCAGGCCACGGTCCCGGGCTCAGGGTCTGGCACAGTCTCTATTGGGACGTCTGGCACCACGCTGTTAAGGGGCCGCGGTTCTAGCGGTTCCCCTTGGGGCACTTCAGGGCCGTCCTGGACGTCTGCAGCCGGCTGATCCGCCGGAGCGGCTGGGCAGGGTATCGCTACCGATTGGGCAGGTAGCGGGCCTAATGGCGGGGCGGCAGCAACTATCACGGGTAGCGGGGAGAGAGGCAGGGTGAGCGGAAGCCGGCCGGGCCCCTCAGCTCCAACGGCCGATCCTTCAGGAATACAGGGGCGTGGGTCGCTTACCCGCTCCTCCAAATCCTCTTCCGCCTCGCGTCTCCACATAGCAGCCACCACGTCCGCCATGTCGGTCTCCCACTCCTCCAGGAGGAGTTGCATCTGGGCCTGCAGACGGTTACTCAGCGGGACGGTCCGGTCCCTCAACCACGTCGCCGTGCCGGGCGCAGGGGCTTCTTCGTTGGGAGCTGGGTGGTACATCTTGGCACTCGTGCCTTCCAGGAACTGGGTATCTTTGCAGAGTCCTGGCGTCCCTGCTCTTATAGCCGCGGCTACATGCGGCCAGCCGCCATCGCGTCCCCCTTAGCTCTTTCCGGCCCCTCCTCTCTCGGGGCGGGGTTTTGGCCTTCGCGCCTCTACTGCTCGAGAAGACGCTCGAGCGGGAACTTTTTGCGCCAAAGATGGCGGCTTCTGAAATTTTTCTGCCGGATGCCTCCGGCGGTAACAAGGCGCACCTCTACCTGACGGCAGAGCGGTAAGATCCTGTTCGTGACGCCAAGTTGTCGCGGGCGGGGAGGAGGGTGTCAGCACACCGCGCTCACCCCTTCTGCTCGGGTCCGGCAGTTGCTCAGTGGTGGCTCGAGCGGTGGGCCGGATCCCGGGGTGTCTCGAGCGACACTCCTCGCCCGTGAGTGAAAGGGGGTGTTTGTTGGGTGTGGGGATTGTTATAGTTCGTGACGCCACCCACGGTTGTGGTGATTGCACCACCGCTGCTCAGTGTGGGGGTCCCGGGGATGGTGATGCGGAGCAGCCAGGTGTTGTGTTGCCCCTCCGTGGGTAGGGGTTGGTGATCCCGGGGCCCGGTGATGAGATGTAAAGTGTAGGGCCTGGAGGGCGCAGGGACGCGGGGGCAGCGCTGTGCCTTGCGGCACTATGGTACTCACTCAGCCTGACACACGGACACAGTTTGTACGGTAAACCAACGGCTGGTAGGACGGTCCCACAGACGGCTGCACCTGCACTCCCGGTAGGTGACGGTGATGTCCCTCTTCCTTGCACCTGTGTTGACTGATGGTAGCGGTGGATTCCCTCCGGTTACCCGCTCCCCGACTGCAATCTGGGCCGGAGGAGCTCTACACTTTGCCCGCAGGCGCTGGCCCTGAGAAACTGGTGCCGTGGCGGTGGCGGTGTCTCTCCAATACGGGTTGGGCTGTTGCCTTCAATCGGGACTTGGTTGTTGGGGGATCTGCGTCCCCGTCACTGACGGATTTGGCAAATCTGGCGACTCCTAGCCTTGCCGGGGTCCGAGAGGCCCCTGCCCTGGTGCTGACTGTCCTTCGGAACACTGCTCCAGACCACCGGGCACCCAGCCAACGGGGTCCTTCCAGGAACTTCCAAACGGTCCCCCTCCAGACAGTCACCGCCGTTGCTGACCTTGCTGTTCTGGCCCTCACAAAGCTGGACCCTTCAGGCTGTCTTTCTCTTCCGTCACTTTACTTGCTTTTCCTCCTTTTCCACTTTCCTTCCTTACCCTGCTTGTTTACTCCTTCACTTAGCTCCTTACACTTGCCCTGCCTGGGCTTTCTGCTGTTTACTCAAGCTCGTCCCTGAGCTATCTGCCTGGTTTCTTCCTGCCTCCAGTGTTGTGAGCTCCTTGGTGGGCGGAGCCAACCGCCTGGCCCACCCCCTGGTGTGCATCATCAACCTCTGGAGGAAGGCAACAAGGATTTGTGGTTAGCTGTGATGTGCCTACCTGGAGTGTGGGGTGTGGTGGTGTGTGACCTGTGTCCCCTGGCTTGCCCAGGGCGACACACTTACTTTACTTAGATATACTTGGCTGTACTATCTACTTATATCTGTGTATCTCTTTGGCTTGGTGTATGTTACATGTTGTTTTGTGATGTAACCCATTGGATGACTCATTTTTTTTTATCTTTTATTGTTTTATTTCCCTATAAATTTTTTTTATTCCTATTGGACTCTTGGTTCTATGTGCCCTATATTTTTTTGTAGGTTTACAATTATGTTGTGCTGAACCACCATTACCTTCCATGTTTATACTTTGGTTTTAATATTTAGTTGACTTTTATTTAACATTTTAATTTTTATGCTTTTTACTATGTGTCCCTATTAGCAGGCAGCTCTTTTACCTGTCTGCTATGCGATGAGCACAGAGCCAGGCACCTCCTCAATTTGTGATGTGACTGGCTCAAGTTTCAGTATGACCTACTGAACCGGCCTAATGTCTTACGGCCCACGCATTGATAATTTCCTGAATGCTGGATCCCCTTTCTTCTTAGGCGCTATTTCATCTCAGCACTATGTATCACAAATCACCTTGTTTGTTTTCTAGGTCTTTCTGCAAGCAGCGGGCAGCCATTGAAAAGGAATATGGTCAGGTAAGATGGGGTGACTATTGTGATCATTTTCGGGGTATAAGAACTTAATCACATAAAAATTTTTCTTGTTTATATTTTTTTTTTTTTTGTAAAACAGACATTGGACAGACCCAAACAAGTCAAAAAGGCTAACTGTGCATACTTTTTTTTTTTTTATTATTTTTGTAGGGCGCGTATGGCATTATGACTCTTAAATCGCCACCCCGGCATTTTTTTTTTAAATTTACCCCTTCAGTGGTATTGATAATTTCTATTCCCTACCTGTAGTAAAATACTTACCACCCACCATATCCTGCTTTTTCCAGCGCCGCTACTGTCCCAGTCTATCATCCTGTGACCGCAGCTTCTGACTTATAGGAAATCACTGCTAATGATCACAAGCTCTCACTGTAAGTCTATGAGGGCCTCGTTCTGGCTCTCATAGACTTACATTGAATAGTGACTTCCAGATGGCCCAGCAAACACTGCAGCGATCTGGCTAGTCCTGATTAACAGGACTGGAGTGGTGCTGAGAACAGCAGAAGACGGCGACCGGTAAGTTTTGTTTTACTACAAGCTGGGAACATACATTAACAATACCTCACCGGGAGTTGAATAATTTAAAAAAAAATAAATAAAATGCTGAAGTGGTGCTCTAAATGATCAATTTCAGTGTTGTGGTCACAATTGCAAGCCACTTAGCACAACTATATATATATATATATATATATATATATATATATATATATATATATAATATATATATATATATATATATATATATATATATATATATATATATATATATATATATATAAATGTGTGTATGTATATGTATATGTTCAGTTCTGGGTGCATATTGCTAATCCCTGCCTAACTGTCCCAGCATCTAGTAGCATAGATAAAGAGATCTTTAGAAAAAGTATTTATTGAGCACAGGGACTAGTCGCCACAACATTAGTTCCTGCACTAATTCCGCCCTTTTAGCATGTTAGCGTGCCCACAGGGGCGTGCTAACATGCTATTCAATGTCCATGGCCCACCATAATTATCGCCAGTGAGCATGTACCTGTGTCCGTTGTCACCGCCTCAGTTGGCTAGCTTAGGCTCAGTGTCTATGGATCAGAATGCCCCGTACTTCCGGTCATGCGCACTGAGGCCGGGTGTACACCTCCCAGCTTTAGGGAGGTTTAGTGTGCATGACCGGCAGTGCAGTGACTTCTGATCCATGCGCACTGAGCCTAAGCATAGCGTCTGAGGCGGTGCAACAGGTACAAGTATGCACACCACTGCCAATGATGATGCTGGGCCATGGGCATTGAATAGCATGTTAGCAGGCCACTGTGGGTGTGCTAACATGCGAAGAGGGCGGAATGAGCTCAGGAAGTAACGCCCGTGCGACTAGTCCCTGGCCTCATTAGCATATCATAAAGGATCTTTAGAAATACTTTTTCTAAAGATCTCTTTATCTATGCTAGTGTATACAGGGACAGTTAGGCAGGGATTAGCAATATGCACCCAGAACTGCTCGTGGTGCTGGGTGCATATTGCACCTCACAGGTTCCCTTTAAATTTGATTTAGATGACTGTCACACTTTTGTTGATTCACTTGTTTAGATGATGGGAAAGATTATTTTATTTTTACCCTGAAGCAGCACAGAGTATTTCCCAAAATTACTGTTGTGATATTGTAGTAAGTCACAATTTAGTAGCCCCCCCCCCCATGACCTTCTAGGAGGGTCTGTCAGAAAGTTTTGCATTGACTTCCATTATGCTCGTTACTTGAGATGAGCACTGGAGAATTACAAATTACTCGAGTCGAGTAACGAGCGCCCAAGCATTTTAGTTCTCGCCCATCCCTAGTTTTTACACGTGACGGGCTCCATAGTGGCTATCCAATAGTGGACAACCCCATTTAAGGCCACATCTTACAAGGGTTAAAATTAGCTAATTTTTAGAGCTCAAATTTTAAAGTAAATACGGATAAATTACAATAGGTCCCTCCGGACTGTGTCACCCCGGTGAGACTGTAAATAGACTTTAGAGAATGCGATAAAGCGAATGGCGTGAATATGACATTAGAGTGGTGTTTACTCATCAGTCAGCATACAGAACAGCAGCCACAAACCATGGGATGAATAAGAAGCTCTTGTGACATTAGGAAACTGCTTACCACGCACATTAAAATTCCCTTTAACATCGGATAGATCCGTCTAACAGACACAATAAAACTACTTTGAAGTTCAATAAAAGTGACTAATAATTGTGTGTTGGCACACAGCTCACAAATGGATCCTGTCCAAAGGAAATATAAAGTAGGCTCTTCATTACTTGCCAATAAATCTTCTATCTTTAAATGAATCCTTCATTACATAGCTGTGGTCTGTTTATCACATCCTGACATTATAGCTAAGTGTGCGCGATTATATAGTTAAAAAAAATGTTTCCTTTGTGCTAATAAAAAGTTGTACTCAATGTTTTTGCCATCAGACGTTAAAAACGAGCACTGTAACTTCTGTGCAGTCTTTACAGCAGTTGTGTGATCTCAGTCCATAAGTCTGCAGTCATTCTATGTGTCACTCTGTTTGACTGCAAACTTATGAATCCTTACATTGTGCGCATTGTACACTGTGAGGATTCACCGGTGTCAGCGCCAGGAATGGCTGCTTTATGACCCCAAGTATGTGTGGCGCCACTGAGGCTTCAGTCGCCACAGGCTACTGCACCTCACTTAAGGTGCACTGTTCATCTCGGGTAAGGAAGGGGTTAATCACTGGTGTTTCCACATTCCACCTTACATACCGCGTAGGAGCCTTCTAACTGGGGGTCTGGACTAGGGTAGGCGGGGGGTGGTCATCCCGATACATGGGACTTTCTCGGTCGCTAGGACAACCACCTGAGGGGCTGGCACCACTTTGGGTAGAAGTAGGAGCAACACTGACACAAACTTCAGTCAAGTCGGGACTACAGTTCTGGCAACATGACACCAGCATCTTCCTTCTTTCTTCTTTACGGGACCTGTGGCTTGGAGTGAGAGCTCAGCCCACGTTCCTCACTTCCACAGGGGCAACTCTTAGCCACCTCCATTTGGAAATGTCTTTTCCTATCTCCAACTTATCCGGGATTGGCTGGGGCCGATCACGGCGCTGACAGGTATCTCCTGGGTAAACCAGGACTGTGAGTAAAGAAACCTTGAACCCACAGAGACTGTGTCTGCCTATCATTGCCGTCGCCCCGCGCTTTGGTGCCCACCATCACTACCACCCTCATCATCCTCACCGGGGCCCACTCCACCTGTGGGGAGCAGAAACATTTTAGCTGCTATAACCATCTGCTTCGGAGAACAGCGACAGCAGCGGCGGCTATTCCCTGGCCACGTACTGCTTGTGGTGTCACGAGACAAATTCACCATAATTACCCTTCCTCCATTATTTATTGTACACCTCGGGGCCACGAAACCGGGCAAGGGCCACCCATGACATTCCCAGACCCGACATCACCGAGCCCGGCAACGAGTAAAGTTAACCCCTTGCCTCATGGATGCTACATATGCGATATGCAAACTCCTATCCAGAATCCAACTAGATGGATGCGGCCTCACTCAGTGCACTTACATTGAGCTTGGTCGCATACTCGTGGCCATGTGAATACTCATATACTTGCTCTGCCACCGGTGAATCCGCACAGTGCGCTCAATGTTGGGATTCATATGTCTGCAGTCGCATAGAGCGACACATAGAGTGACTGCAGACTTATGGATTTAAACTGGATAAACCCTTTAAAATAGACCCAGCCACGACACATATTCAATGCTCTTACTGAGGGAATAAGATTGTTGGTCCAAATCTCGCGATACATCCTCCCTTCAATACGGTGCAGTCATCCTGTCTCCTTTGCAAAAAAGCACCCCCAAAGTATTATGTTTTGACCCCCATGCTTCATTGTTGAGATGAGGTTCTTGGGGTTGTACTTAACCTTCTTCTTCCTCCAAAAATGGTGAGTGTTGTGCCAGTTCTCTTCAGGTCACTGACCAGGTCCGCCCCTGTAGTTCTGGACTGATTCCTGACCTTTCTCAGAATCTTCCTTATCCCATGAGGCAAAATCGTGCTTTGAGCCCAAGGCCGAAAAAATTGACAGTCCTCTTGTGTTTCTTCCATTTTGTAATAATTGCGCCAACAATTGTTGCCTTTTCACCAAGCTGCTTGCCTAATGTCCTGTAACCCATCCCAATCTTGTGCAGGTCTACAATTTTGTCCCTGGTGACCTTAGACATCTCTTTGGTTTTCGTCATTGTGGAGAGATTGGAGTGTGATTGAGTGTGTGGACAGGTTTTTTTATACAGGTAACGGCATCAAACAGATGCACACAGGTAATGAGTTCAGAGTAGGAGGGTTTCTTAAAGAAAAAATATCAGGTGTGTGAGAGCCAGAATTCTTGCTGGCTGGTAGGTGATCAAATACTTATTTCATGCAATAAAATACAAATTAATTTTTTAAGAATCATACGATGTGATTTCAGGATTTTTTTATTCAGTCTGTCACAGTTGAAGTGTACCTAAGATAAAAATTACAGACTTCTTCATTCTTTGTAGATGAGAAAACTTACAAAATTGGCAGTGTATCAGATGTTTCTTTTCCCCACTGTATAAACCTCTCTTTCCCTATACTAATTAGGGCCTTGACTAGTTGAAGGGGCATTGTTTCCTCAGACTAGTTGACCCATTTTCCAACATTTTACCACTGTGGGCATGATAATATGATTTCCACGAGCCGGCGTCCCGACCAGCTAATGGAAATCTTGCGCATGCTCGCTACCTATTTGGGCCACCTCAGTGCGCTATTGAAGCAGGGCGGACGCTTCCTGATTTCTTCTATGTCACTTTGGGATAATGTCCCACTCAGCCAGCACCTCCTCTTATATCTCAGTGCAAACCTCTTCTTTCCATCTACTACACTTCATTGTGCATGGACAGAATTCTGCGAGAGTCATGAGAAAAGCACAAATTCATGAAGAATTTGTGGCATTGTAGACGTTTGAAGTCCAACATTGTCTGTCCATTATTGCCTTTATCATCTTCAGTACCATGATTGGTATCATGTATAGTATCATTGGCACTAATTTTGTGGGTGTCTCTGTTACTAGAGCCCCATAAATGTCGGTTTGTGTAATGTCACTACATGTGAAAAGACAAGACGGCTAAAGAATAAGGTTTATTGGGTTGGTTTTATTGGTTTCCTCAGCCAGATGTGGTTTACAAAGCTGAAGGCCTCTTTAGATTTTTAACCTAGAAATAGAAGTCTACCCTGAGAAAACTGTTTCTTGTGTTTCCTGCTAATTGAACCAGGCCCCTAGTGAAGCCTTCACAGCGTCTCCACTGTTACTGTAATAGTAGGGGTGAATGTGTTTTATATTTATAATTGATATAGAGAAAACCCTGTGGTCATGCCACCCACTTCTTTACCACTTGCATTGCTAGGTGGATCTCATTGACCTCACCCTTGGGCAGATAAAAGTGGTACTTAATACTAGCAGGATATGGGTTGAGTAGTCTTTGCTACACCAAATAAAAAAAATAATTAAGAACTTTCAAAAATCTTTGCGTAGATCAATAGTGCAGGCGATTATAAGAAGCTTGGTAATATATCTTAACCGAGAAATTTGCTTCCTTCACCTCTAATCTGCCACTTCTTCTTCTGCCTCCGAAACATGTCATCCATTTTTAAAAACCGCTCAATTCCATCTTGCTCAGAAAAGATTCACTGTAGGCTCAATGTGACATAGAGTATTTTACTCTATGAGGTTGGGAGGAGAAGTAAGGAGCAGAGAGCGGAAACAGGCAAAGGGAATCATAGAAAGATTGTGGGGAGCTTTCTGACAAGTCTTTAATCTTACTCCAGAACTAATTCCTATCCAGGCAGCTGTATAATGTTTTCCTGTTGGTTTTCGCTATGTGCTAAAAAAAAAAATAATAATTGAAGAGCGGGAATCCTTTTCTGTGTGCCGTGTATGGCAGTGACCACTGAAGCTTTTCTCCTTCCCCAGCTCTTAAGCCTGCTTTACACACTTCAATAGATCTTTCAATCCGTCGTCGGGGTCAAGTTGTAAGTGACGCACATCCGGCATTGTTCGTGATGTATTTGCGTGTGAAACCTACATGCGATCGATATTGAACGAAAATACGGTGATCGCATACACGTCGTTTATTCCTCATACATTGGACGTTTAGTAGTACGAAACTAGTCAATTGTAACGTGTGACATCCCTCATACGATTTTGGTGTCTGATGCTATGTGCGCAGGTGTGCGCTCCGGACCGCAGCTTAAAAAAGGTCTGCTTCAGAGCGCAGCTGAAAAGCTGCGTTCTGAAGCGCCTCACAATGTCTGTCATTCACTAATCTCTGTCAGTCCGTCACTATCTCTGTCCCTCTCTCTCTGTCCATGTCAGTCTATCCCCCTCTCTCATATACTCACCAATCCCCGATCCCCGGCGCTGCACGGCATTCACACTGCTCCGGCGGCTTTTACTGTTTTGAAAAAGCCGGCCGCCCATTAAACAATCTCGTATTCCCTGCTTACCCCGCCCACCGGCGCCTATGATTGGTTACAGTGAGACACGCCCCCCACGCTGAGTGACAGGTGTCACACTGCACCCAATCACAGCAGCCGGTGGGCGTGTCTATACTGTGTAGTGAAATAAATAAATAAATAATTAAAAAAAACGGCGTGCGGTTCCCCCCAATTTTAATACCAGCCAGATAAAGCCATACGGCTGAAGGCTGGTATTCTCAGGATGGGGAGCTCCACGTTATGGGGAGCCCCCCACCCTAACAATATCAGCCAACAGCCGCCCAGAATTGCCGCATACATTATATGCGACAGTTCTGGGGCTGTACCCGGCTCTTCCCGATTTACCCTGGTGCGTTGGCAAATCGGGGTAATAAGGAGTTATTGGCAGCCCATAGCTGCCAATAAGTCCTAGATTAATCATGTCAGGCGTCTATGAGACACCTTCCATGATTAATCTGTAAATTACAGTAAATAAACACACACACCCGAAAAAATCCTTTATTGGAAATAAAAAACACACACACATTCCCTGGTTCACCACTTTAATCAGCCCCAAAAAGCCCTCCATGTCCGGCGTAATCCAGGATGGTCCAGCGTCGCATCCAGCGCTGCTGCATGGAGGTGACCGGAGCTGCAGCAGACACAGCCGCTCCGGTCACCTCCACGCAGCTAATGAAGACAGCCGCGCGATCGGCTGATCTGTCACTGAGGTTACCCGCTGTTACTGGATCCAGCGGTGGCCGCGGGTAACCTCAGTGACAGATCAGCCGATCGCGCGGCTGTCTTCATTAGCTGCGTGGAGGTGACCGGAGCGGCTGTGTCTGCTGCAGCTCCGGTCACCTCCATGCAGCAGCGCTGGATGCGACGCTGGACCATCCTGGATTACGCCGGACATGGAGGGCTTTTTGGGGCTGATTAAAGTGGTGAACCAGGGAATGTGTGTGTGTTTTTTATTTCCAATAAAGGATTTTTTCGGGTGTGTGTGTTTATTTACTGTAATTTACAGATTAATCATGGAAGGTGTCTCATAGACGCCTGACATGATTAATCTAGGACTTATTGGCAGCTATGGGCTGCCAATAACTCCTTATTACCCCGATTTGCCAACGCACCAGGGTAAATCGGGAAGAGCCGGGTACAGCCCCAGAACTGTCGCATATAATGTATGCGGCAATTCTGGGCGGCTGTTGGCTGATATTGTTAGGGTGGGGGGCTCCCCATAACGTGGAGCTCCCCATCCTGAGAATACCAGCCTTCAGCCGTATGGCTTTATCTGGCTGGTATTAAAATTGGGGGGAACCGCACGCCGTTTTTTTTAATTATTTATTTATTTATTTCACTACACAGTATAGACACGCCCACCGGCTGCTGTGATTGGGTGCAGTGTGACACCTGTCACTCAGCGTGGGGGGCGTGTCTCACTGTAACCAATCATAGGCGCCGGTGGGCGGGGTAAGCAGGGAATACGAGATTGTTTAATGGGCGGCCGGCTTTTTCAAAACAGTAAAAGCCGCCGGAGCAGTGTGAATGCCGTGCAGCGCCGGGGATCGGGGATTGGTGAGTATATGAGAGAGGGCTGCTCAATTCACTTACTCAGGGGATTAGCGGTCACCGGTGAGTCTTCACAGGTGACCGCTAATCAGGACGCGGCACAGACAGAGCCGCGGCATGACAATGAAGTCGGGTGAGGTTCACCCGAGTTCATTCTGACAGTGCGGCTCTGTCTGTGTCTGCTGTCATTTGCCATTCACCGCTGCTACATGGCTGTCTGTGTCTGCTGTCAGCGGCCATGTAGCAGAGCTGAATGGCAGATGACATAGTAAAAACGCATCTCTACATTACACACGCTTGGCAAGTCAATAAATAAAAAAAAAAAAGGGTGCCCAATGCATACGTCACAGAACACATGATCTAAAGGATCGCACACAAAATTGATCAATTTAACATAGACTACTAACGCTCGTGTGACAGCAAATGAACGACCAATGTGCAATCTCATTAGATCGCATATGCAACCTGGGCGTGTCACATCGCATACGAGATCGCAGACCTAATTGTAAGGTGTAAAGCTGGCTTTAGTGAATTAAAAGTTACAAATAGATCTTGCAGAGGCGAAAACTAGTGAAAATACAGAATTTAAAGTATCCATTTAAAAACGGCTCCCATCTATTTTGCCCTGAAAAGATTGACTGCAAGCGCAATGTGACATTGCCTATTATACTCTATGGGGTGGGGAGGAGAAGTGAGGAGCAGGGGGAGGAAACGGGTTAAGGGATACTTAGAAAGATTGTGGGGAGCTTTCTGACAAGTCTTTTATCTCACTCCAGACCTGATTCATATCCAGGCATCTGAGCCCTGCTGTATGATATTATTCATGTTGCTGTTGATTTTTTCTGTGTGGAATGCCTATGGCGTCTCATTCTGACGTTCCATAGACTTATATTGTAACAGACAGTTCCAGGTCACGTAGAGCGCAGTGTGATCCGGGCAATCACCAGAGGGGGATGATGTCACTGAGTAGAGTAGAAGAGTGGTGCTGGTCACTGGGTAGTTTGTCAGTAGGTGACTAGATTAATACACTCACACTATAGTACATGCACATGCACATATTTAATTAAATAAAAAAAGGTAGTGGGAGGGCTTCTTTAAGTAACTCATTTTTCTACGGACAAAAATCACCATTATTATCTGCCTATTTTGGTGTAATATTGGTTTTATACTTCCCTCCTGTCCTCTAGTGATCACTTCCCATTAATTCTGAAGTGACTTAAATCCCTTTGGGATCTGACTGGCATTGAATAAAAACCCACATTTCTGAGTCGACGTATGCTCGTATTTGATGGAGATTTTTTTCTAAAATTTTTAGGACAATTGAAAATCCACCAGATTTATTGATAGCTGTTCATCTTTTAATACAGTTCACTCCAAAGATCTTTTGCTATCTATATAAAATGAAGGTCTTAAAGGTTCTGTCACCTAAATCATGGTATTCAAGATTCTACTGGAGACTATAGCCAGAGACCAGACTAGTCCAATGCCCCCACGGCCGGCCCCTCTCAGCGCCGTACTAGATGATTGACAGGTCTCTCGCTATAGGAGACACCTATCAGTCACCTATAAAGGCTCTTGAGAAGACTGTTGGGGGCAGTGCTGGACTAGTCTTGTCCACATGAGGGCTATAGTCCACAGCAGGCTCTTTAATTACTTGCTGACCGCCCAAAGACAAATTTCAGAGTAGTCCATGTACGTACTACTGTGTAGTGGTAATATGAAACATGACTGCATAGTAGAGCAGTTACACGTAAATGCGGGAGCAGGGAACCAGCTTTGTCACCGGTGGACTCCCCATAGATAAGGCAGAGATGGTTTGTTACCCTCTCTGCCTTTCTAATGTTTGTATACACAGCACTGAACAAGTGTTGTTTATACAGTAATAAGCGCTAACTGCTCTTACTCCTCTAACAGATAGATATAGATATATATACCCCACAAATGTCTTTTATGATTTTAGTGTGTGAAAGTAATGAAAAATTACTACATACATATGAAACAGTAGATAACCTACCATATCCGATGCCGAACCTAGTCACTGTTACTAGCCCGACCACAGCCCACCCTCCCCTAAAAAAAAAAAGAAAAAAAAAAAAAAAGATTCCAGTATATAAAACTAATTGGCTAAGGAAAGGGGAACAAATATAAAATGTATTTCAGTGGTTCCTTGTGGTCATTAAAAAAAAATGTGTGATAACGCAAACATTTCCCTTTTTTGTCCCACTAATATTGCCAATAAAAGCTTAAATAAATGTATGAATAATCAGTCCCCATATGCTATGGAAAAGATGAGAAAAATTCTTCAGCTCTGTAACCACATGTTGGTCAGGAACAAGGGGTAAATAGGCTGATATTAACCAGTTAAAGGAGATTTCCTCTGTAAGATAAGAGCGTTTCAGAGAAATGATACCTGATGCAATCGTGCAGTGATGCTCTCATTCATCCTGCGTGCAGGTTGATGGGTTCCCTTTAATGAATATTTTTAAGACCTTCGAGATTAGACCCCACTTTAGCTTCTCATAAAGCCAGATCAGGCCTCATACTTTGCACTGACGAGGGACAATCATCCCGAAACACCGTGTCTGCAAATTGGGGTTCTGATCTGGCATAAATCCTAGGTCATATGAAAAAGCTTGTTAAAGGGCCTCTTTTGACTTTTAGGGTTGCTACTTTCAAATGATGGCACTAGAGTTCATCTCCTTCCTCCCTGAAGAGACAATTTTAGTTTACTTAATGAAATAGTCTACTCTAAATGCTAATCTGGCATTGTTCATGGCTTGCAGCCTTTATCATTATTCAGAGATGCACTGTGATGGCATCAGCCAATAAGTACCTTTTTCCCTCACCCTATGACGGCACCACGAGAGAGGATCCGCCCATCCAGGACAGGAAACCTTCAGGTTAAAAAGGGGCGGTCCTCTCGCCGCTTCAGTTTGGTTTCCTGTCCTGGACGGATACTTCAGGATGCGGCCCTGGAGGGCCGTGGATCTTCTATTCAATCTTACCCGGACCCGACGGGCGGCTCTGGTGGCGGCACGGGTCCTGCCTCGCTCCGTTCGGGTGCCTGGAAGCGCCATGGCAGACCCCCGGGGGTTGCGTCCATGAGCGGGAGCGCTGCATCAGGCGGCAGGTGAGTACAGCAGCCAGCCGGTCCTCCCTGGGCGGCGGGGCTGCTTGCGGCCGCGTGTGCTGCACGCCGCCGCCATCTTGGAGGCGGGTTTTGTGTGCGGGCGTTGCGCATGCGCGGCGGCCGTACCTGACAGGCACTGACGTCGGAGATGACGTCTGACCCAGGAAGTGGGTCCGGAGGCACGGGAAAACAGCGCTCCGTTTGAAAAACAGCGCTCGGCGCTGGGGGAAAGTGCTCCAGTCCTCCTGCAGAACGGAGGTGTTTTGTTGCTCTGCCTGCAGGGTTAGAATATGGACAAAGATGGGCACCGTGAGGAGGATCGGCACTCGGTGCGTGAGTCCTCCTCCCCTCCTGCTGGCAAGAAAGCGGTGAAACCACCGGAGCGTCGCAGAAGCGACTCTGGCTCAGATGCCAGTTTATCCAGCAAACGTGGCACCCGGGCCACTAAACAGACCCGAGATGCGGCTGACGGCAAAGGCGCCTCCAGAGGGAAGACTTTGATGAAAGCTCCTTCCCCAGAACCGGTTAAAAAACCATGGAAGTGTACTGCCAAATCCAATAACAGGGAATGCGCGCTCTGTAACCGGGATCTGGCTCCGTCCTGGTCCAAACGGCTCTGCAAAGACTGTATCCATCAGACCATTTCAGATGAGACTCCTGGGTTTGCTAATGATCTCCGTGCCATCATCCGGTCCGAAGTCCAGAGTTCTCTGCAGTCCCTGAAAGAGCCTTCTCGTAAACGGCATAGACAGGCCTCCCCGGCTTCGCCATCCAGTCGATCTGAGGGAGAGTGTGGGTCTTCTGGCTCTGAGTCTTCTTCGTCTGACAGTGAGGCTGACGTCCACCAGTGTTTCCCAGTAGAAGGCACGTGCAAATTGATTAAATCTGTCAGGGACACTATGGGCATTACTGAGGAGAAATTGCAGCCTTCAGTCCAAGATGTGATGTTTAAGGGTCTGGAGCATAGAAAGCGCAGCACCTTCCCGGTCGTAGACAAGATACAGGCATTGATCTCCAGGGAATGGAAGAAACAGGATAAGCGAGGTTCTCTTCCAGGCGGCTTCAAGCGCAAATATCCCTTTGAGGACGCAACCTGTTCCCACTGGGATAGGGCACCCAAATTGGATGTGGCAGTGGCTAAAGCATCAAAGAAGTTTTCCATTCCCTTTGAGGACATGGGATCCTTGAAGGACCCTATGGATCGGAAGGCGGATGTCTTCCTTAAAACCGCTTGGGAGTCCTCAGCAGGTGCTCTCAGGCCGGCCATTGCAGCTACATGTACGGCATGGTCTCTGGCGCTGTGGTTGTCCGACTTAGAGGAGAAGCTGAGGGCTAAAGTTCCTCGGGATGAGATTCTGTCTTCTCTACCCAGACTGCAGGGAGCAGCGGCTTTTCTCTCAGATGCATCGGCAGATTCCACTCGGCTGGCTGCTAAGACCGCGGCCCTTTCTAATGCGGTTCGTCGGGCCTTATGGTTGAAATCTTCCCCGGGGGATCTGCAGGTTAAGTCTAGGCTGTGTTCCATTCCCTGTCAGGGCGAGTTTCTTTTTTGGATCTGTTCTGGATGATGTCCTTGAGAAGGCTGGGGACAGAAAAAAGAACTTTCCAGCCCCGTCCTTCCCCCTCCTTCAAGCGGTCCTTTCGTAAGAAACAGTTCACCAGCAAGTTCAACCCCAGGAATAGAAGTACCTGGTCGGACCGTAAGAAGGATGATAAGGGACTCTTATTCAAGGGCCCTTCCCAATCCAAGAAGTCTTCCCAATGACTCCCTTCCCCAGGTGGGGGGGAGATTGACCTACTTTCTTCCGGCCTGGGAACGTATTTCTTCGAGCCCGTGGATTCTCAATATCGTCCGCACATGTCTGACATTTCCATTCCGCAGTGTTCCTCCCAGGCGCTTTCTCCTGACATCCCCGAGGACGTCCCCGAGCGAACAACATGCCTTGGAGGGGGAAGTGACGTCCCTATTGCGCCGGGCGGTCCTGACGGACGTCCCATTGGCGGAAAGGGGAGAGGGGTTTTTCTCCCCTCTCTTTTTGGTCGGGAAACCGGACGGCTCCTTTCGGGTCATCATCAACCTCAAAGGCCTGAACAGCCACCTGCAGATCTTGTCCTTCAAGATGGAATCAATGAAGTCCACAATCAAGTGTGTCTACCCGAATTGTCATATGGCTGTCCTGGATCTGAAGGACGCATATTATCATGTTCCCATCGCTCCTCCCTTCCAGAAATATCTCAGGGTGGCGGTGATGCTTGAGTGGTCTGTACGTCATCTGCAGTTCAGAGCCTTACCATTCGGCCTGGCAATTGTGCCCCGTATCTTCACGAAGCTTGTCCTGGAAATCACTGCCCACCTGCGGGAAGACAGAATTCTCATTATACCGTATCTCGATGACTTTCTCGTGGTAGGGGATTCAGCGAGCCATTGTACTGCCGTGCTTCAGACTGTCTGCTCAAAGCTGGAAAGTCTCGGCTGGATTTTAAACAGGGAGAAGTCCCGGTTGCTTCCGGCCACGGTGCAAGTCTTTTTGAGGCTTACTTTGGACTCTCTCCTCCAAGAATGTCGTCTACCGCCTTCCAAAGTGGAGAAGATTCGCTCTCTGGTGCAGCAGGCGGTGGCGGTTCCGCACATGTCCCTGCGACGGGCTATGTCTCTTCTGGGCTCCCTGACCTCTACTCTCCCTGCAGTGTTGTGGGCTCAAGGCCATACCAGAGCCCTCCAGTGGGACATTTTGGGACATCACTCGTTTCTGGGGGACAGGTTGAACACTCGGATTACTCTGAGCTCCAGCTCCATCGCCTCCCTTCACTGGTGGCTGATTCCTGCGCACCTCACACGGGGAGTCCCATGGTCTGTCCCGGTGTCCCGAATTGTGACCACGGATGCCAGTGTGTTCGGATGGGGGGCTCACCTGCTGGACCGTCCGATTCAGGGTCTCTGGTCGCCCAGGGAGGCGGCTTCCTCCTCCAATATCAGAGAGCTGCTGGCTGTGGAACGGGCCCTGACTGGACTTCTCCTTTCACTGACTGGTCACCATACCCGGGTGTTGTCAGACAATCAGGTGACGGTGGCTTATCTGAACAATCAGGGGGGCACGAGATCCAGGTCTCTTATGTTGATAGCCGACAGGATTCTGCTACTGGCAGAAACTCACCTTCTGTCCCTCACTGCTGTTCACATCAGGGGGAAAGACAACCTAGCGGCGGATTTTCTGAGTCACACTCGCCTGCGCAAGGGGGAGTGGGAGCTCAACCCGTCTGTCTTCAACCTCGTCACGGCCAGGTGGGGGGGTTCCGGCCATCGACCTTTTTTCCACCAAGCAGAACAGGAAGGTTCCTCAGTTCTGCTCTCTCAATCCCAAGGAACCTCCGTATGCTGTGGACGCCCTGTCAATCCCGTGGGACTTTCCCCTAGCCTATGCTTTTCCCCCACTGGTCCTTCTCCCCGCAGTCCTGAAAAAAATCAGGGACGACGAGGCCAGAGTCCTTCTGATTGCTCCCTTCTGGCCAAAGCGACCATGGTTTTTTTGGCTGGTTCGGATGTCTCTGACCGACCCGTGGGTCTTCCCGGAACTTCCGAATCTCCTGTTCCAGGGACCTGTGTGCCATCCTCCGACTGTCAAGTTGCACCTGACGGCATGGAATTTGAGAGGGCGTTACTGATCAGTAAGGGGTTTTCCCTCAATTTAGTTTCCACGCTGTTAGGTTGTAGAAAGCCTGTGACGACCAAGATCTACTGTAGGACTTGGAAAAAGTTCTTATCTTCCTTTGGGGCTAGTGTAACTGGGGAGGTTCCCATCGGTCCCATCCTTTAGTTCTACAGTGCGGGTTGGACAAGGGGTTGGCGGTTAGCACACTCAATGTCCAGATCTCCGCGTTAGCGGCACTCTACAATTCTGATGTCGCAGGGAACCCTTGGGTGGCTCGGTTTATCAGGGCTTGTTCGCGCCAGCGTCCTAGACGGGTAGTCTCCCTCCCCCCTTGGGACCTTAACCTGGTTTTGGGGGCCCTAACGGATCCTCCGTTCGAGCCCCTTGACTCCATATCTGTTAAATGTCTTTCCCTTAAGATGGTCCTCCTGGTAGCCCTGACCTCGGCCCGTAGGATTAGTGACATTCAGGCCCTATCTATTGACCTGCCTTACACTCAAATACTGGACGATAGGGTAGTTTTGCGCCCTGACCCTGCGTACATCCCCAAGGTTGTTTCTCGGTTTCATACGTCCCAGGAGATTGTATTGCCATCATTTTGCCCTAACCCGACACGTGCGGAGGAAAGGCGTTGGCATTCTATGGATGTACGTCGTTGTCTCATCCAGTTTCTTTGGGTCACCAGTTCCTGGAGGAGGGACAAGTCTCTGTTTGTCTCTTTCCAGGGGCCTCAGAAGGGGGTTAAGTGTTCCAAATTCACGCTGGCCAGGTGGATTAGGGACGCCATTGAGTTAGCTTACACTGCTAGGGGTGCTGCTGTTCCGGTGGGTCTGAAGGCACATTCCACGCGGGCTGTAGCATCATCTTGAACGGGCGGATGTTTCCATTACTCAAATTTGTAAAGCTGCCACATGGTCATCACCCTCGACCTTTTTATAGGCATTATAGGTTGGATCTTTCCTTCTCCGACCTCACCTTTGGGAGGCGTGTTCTACAGGCTGTGGTCCCTCCCTAATTTTTCTTTCGCTGTAATTCTCTCATGGTGCCGTCATAGGGTGAGGTAAAAATACGTAATTACTTACCGGTAATGTGTTTTTTCCGAACCCATGACGGCACCCTTATATTCCCACCCTGCACTGGGGATTGTTGGTTGGTTCACCTTCCTTTCTTCCTTCTTCCACAATTTTTTCTGGTGGTGGCCTTCTACTAACCTGTTGTTTGGTTTTTTTTGGAGGTCCTCTCATGCTCTGTAATCAAACTGAAGCGGCGAGAGGACCGCCCCTTTTTAACCTGAATCTTTCCTGTCCTGGATGGGCGGATCCTCTCTCGTGGTGCCGTCATGGGTTCGGAAAAAACACATTACCGGTAAGTAATTACGTATTTTCCAAATTGTCCATAGACATGCACACTCATTTTGATAAGCATGCATGTTTTCTTAAAGTTGAGATAGAATTAAGCTGCTGTCAGTGACTGGTGGCAGTGGTTTATCTGTACCATGCTAGAAAAGAGGCAACCATGTTTACCAGCACTGGCACAGAGACTAATGCACGAATAGGCCCCCTTGATATAGGCAAAGATAACACAGGTGAAAAATACTAATAAAAACAAAGCACCAATTCATAGAACGGGTGATTGCCTAGTATTGTCATGAGTGTGTCACGGCCTGATGTGATCTCGGGGGATTTGGGATCAGAAGGTCACAGATTATTGATTGCAGATCCACTTTAGTGCCCGAGCTGGAGCGTATTTAATTCATCTGGTATTGAAGGGGTTAGGGTTCATTTCTATACTGCAGTGATCTTACATAGAGTTGTAACCTCAGCTGTAGCCACTCCTCACTCTTCTCTATGCCGGCTATAGCTCATACCTAAGCTGTCTACTTTAAAAGAGTCAGCTCCTTGAAAAGAGAAGTTCTTACTGGAGAACCTGTGGAGCGTTATTTGTTGTGTCTTTCCCCACCTGTTTGTCTTATCTTCCTTGTGTTGTCTTATTGTAGGGAGGAGACTAGCATCTCTCCGGGGGGAGTTAAGGGCCTAGGCATGTGATCAGCGCATGGGGTGGAAGGACCCGTCTAGGGACGTTAGGGAGTGCAGGGATCAGCCTCAGGTGAGTGTTAGGAGTTGACCCTGCTCCTCTCTCCCTAGCGCCATGGCCTTCCAATGCATTGTTACCCTGGTTTTCCTTCTGGGTTGCGCCACTCTCCGGGAATCCTCTCAAGACTTGCATAGGGCGCTGGTCACATGTAGTTCACTGTGTCTGGCTTACAGCCTATTGTCGATGCTTATACTATCCGATCAAGTAGGCTGCGCCGCACTATATAAGTGCACCCCATTAGGACAGACACCCTAGTTTGCAAGGCCAACATTGATGGTCTTGGCTGCTTCCTGTGTAAAAACTAAAACATGCAGGAATTTATATAGCGTGTGAAAGTATTGAACATGTCAGGTGTTATTGACAAATTTCTCACCAGATGTCAGTAACAACCTATCCAATCAACACAGTCAAAGAAATGAAGCCAAAGATGTCCATAAATTATGTTTGTTCATTTTGTAAGTCATTGGGGCCTCTTGGGACTTATTAACGTAACTCACTGGTTTCATTCCGATTTACTTTTAGCAGAAGCAATAAAGATGTAGAAGATGGTTGTGAGCTGCTGCGTTCTCTAGATGTAGATAAGGTTTGCAGCTCCCGTCCGTTATCATGTGTTTGGCGGGCAGAGCTGATTTTCATCTTGCTGAATTGTGTCCTCATAATTTTTGTGGTCATGGGTCAGCGGCGTTCCTGTGTGAACTATGTTACTGGCAGTGAATGTACACATCCCTTTTTGGCTAGAACCAATATTTGTTAGAGCATTTCTTACCCGTTGTGTCTATTGGCACAGATCGGACTGGAATGTGTGCGCACTATGTGCAAGTGCTAAATGTAGCCGGGCAATGCTAAAAAAGCAATGTGTTCCTGTAAACACCACGGCCAGACAGAAGACATTTATCAACTTGCTGTTTTTGTGACCTTCAGGCTTTACAGAGGCTGGCAAGTCAATACCTGAAGAGAGACTGGCATCGTGGAAAGAATGAAACCAGTGAATGCAGGTAGGTGGTTCCAATGACTAATGTGTAAAACCGCAGGAACCCAAATAATGTTCCTTAACTACTGATGTGATATATTGCCTATGATAGTCGCGTCTTGTCAGACAGTAAAGAAAAGCTCATCTGCAGGTGGATTTATGACCTTTCAAGTTCCCTATCGTCTTCCTTAATAGAAATGCCGTTATTTTTATAACCGGATCAGGGGTTATCCATGAAATAACCCAGACATGGACCAAGGAGCCAATTAGACCACCCTGAGAAACTGTAGTTAAAAGGTTAAAGGGAACCTGTCAGGTCCAATATGCACCCAGAACCACGAGCAGTTCTGGGTGCATATTGCTAATCCCTGCCTAACCATCCCTGTATACACTAGCATAGATAAAGAGATCTCTAGAAACAGTATTGCTAAAGATCTTTTACCGTATGCTAATAAGCGAGAGCATTAGCCCCCTGGGCGTTAGTTCCCCTGGCCAGTCACCCCCATTAGCATGTTAGTACTCCCCTGTGGGTGTGCTATCATGCTAATGAATATGCAGTGTCACAGGATGATGTCACTCACCTCTCCGCTGCCATCGCGTCAGACGCTGGATTTCAGCTCAGTGCGCATGACCCTGGAGTTTAAGTCATGCACACTACTTCAGTTTGAAGCCAGGACGCATACACCCGGCTTCATAGTGCACATGACCGAAACTCCGGGGTCATGCGCACTGAGCCGAAATCCCCCATCGGACACGCTGGCAGCGGAGAGGTGAGTGAGATAATCCTCTGATGCTGTGCATTCATTAGCATGATATCACACCCACAGGGGCATACTAACGTTCTAATGGGGGCAACTGGCCGGGGAACTAACGCCCAGGAGACTAGTGCCGTCGCTCATTAACATACGGTAAAAGATCTTTAGAAATACTTTTTCTATAGATCTCTTTATCTATGCTAGTGTATACAGAGACGGTTAGGCAGGGATTAGCAAAATGCACCCAGAACTGCTTGTGGTTCTGGGTGCATATTGGACCTGACAGGTTCCCTTTAAAGAAGTTGTTCATGACTTTAACATTAATGAACCATCTTACGGATATAACATCAATGTCTGATCAGTGGTGTGTGGCACCCTCGATGGTCAGTTACTCGCTGTGCCGGTGGCAGATGAAACTGCCCTGTTACGGAGCTACACCGCACCATTAAGGGAATATTGACCACAGCTGGGCACTGCTCATTTGCCCCCTATTGATTTGATCTTCAGAACTCGGCCGCGGTCACTATACAGTTGATGGAGCCCTGGCGTGCAGCTCCTTAACTGGGCAGTTCTGGACACTGCCAACACTGAGATCAGCTGATCAGCGGGTGGCTGGGTGTCGCACTGCCACCGGTCAGACACTGATGACCTATCCTAAGGATGGAGCATCAATGTTCAAGTCGTGGACAACCTCTTTAAGCCCCAGACAAACCTTTTAGCTACAAGCTCTTGGGGTGGTCTGTCTCCTATATCCATTTCTGGATTATTTTATGGGAAACTTTTGATCTTAAGGAAAGGCCTTCAATGTTAGAAGTCGTGGACAACCCTTTTAACATTTGTTACCTTATAATCATGATGGGTCATCATTATGAGATGAGTGGAATTTTAACACCTGACAACCCCGATCCCCTGAAATACTCCTGTCCTTCACTTTATATGTAGTAATTGCCAGAGCATATTTCAGCTGATCGGTGGGGGTGTAGGGTGTCATACACCATTTACTTCATACATATGACCTATCTAGTGGATGGTTCAGCCAACATCCGTCTAATGTGTATGGGGACTTCGTGAGGTGGAAAACGTCCAATTATCAAAAATGTCTTTGTATGCTGAGGTATTGACTTTACTCGTCTCTATAAATAAGGGGCTTTCGCTGAGACATAAAAAAGCAAAAAAAAAACCCCAATAGGTAACCAACTCCAAAAAACACATTTCCATTATTTCACTGCTTTACACCACTCTGGTTGACCCTGTGTATTGTGCTTAGTGATCTTGAGATCCATTTTCATTTCTGCTAATTCGGGGATAATCGGAGATCAGCAGAAGCTCTCACTTCTTTAACATTACAGTTTCGTCCAAAGAAAGTGAGAGTGAAGCAGTACTGATTGGCTCCAGGGCTCACATGGCATAAAAAACGTCACATGAGCCCCAGGAGTATTGATGCCAACTGGGCTGGAACTGCGCCAGCACCGTAGGGAAGTCTAGGCTGTTTTTATTTTACAAGGGGAATATAACTATTGAGAAGGGGTGGACAACTCTTTTAAGTTTGTTCTAATAATTTTCTAAAGGGGAATTAATATACACCAGACAAAGGGGGTAAATGTATCATCCAAATTTTCTGCACTTTACGCTATTATAATATTGTTCTTTTGTGTGTTTTTTTTTTTGTTTTTTTTTTAAATAAATTCCGTATAAGATTTTGGCAGACGGCCATAATAAAATCCTGTGGTAAATGGATGCTTTGTACTTTGACCGACAGAGTATTCTGGCAAACACAGTGGGTGACAATCAGTCAGGATACCAGCGAAATGTCATGGAATGAGAACGTGAAAGAGGACGGAGTTACCAAGTCACTCATTTCAATTAACATTTTGTGGCTGCATTAATTCTGATTGTTTCCAGCTTCTGTGCCTATCATAGTTTACAATGGGAAGATTATCACTGTAATTCCGCCAGTTTTCTGATGTAATCTTCTTTAAAAGAACAGTACTCCCCCTGATCGCCATATTATTAGATGGGTGCTGTGTGTGATTGCTCTGCGGGCCTCCCCTATAAATAAAGAGCCAAATTAGGTACAAACTGTGGCCTTGGACGCACTTCCATCATTATCAGACAGCCCATCATGCAAAGTGAGGTTTTATCTCAGCGTGCGTTATGAATAAAAAGCTTACCAGAAGTTATTAGGCCTGAGGCCGTGTCCCAGCTCTTGCCAGGCGACTGGGCGCCTTATATCTGAGCTACCGGTGCCGAAAGGGAGGTCAGTCCTTCAATTTTTTGGCAATAACACTTAAAGCATAACCGTCGTTTAAAATTTTATTTCCTAAATCAATAGTGCACATGAAAATAAGCAGCTTTGTAATATATCTCATCAGACAAACCTACTTCTTTGTCGGCCAAAATTGATCAGTCATTATCAAAATTTTCAATTCTGAGGTAAAATCTGTATTCAGTGAAGACTTTCCTATTACTGAGATAGGAGATGAGTGTAGCGCCCCACAGAGCAGGTGTTTTAACCTACTCGTTGCCGGGCCAGGGGTGCAGATCCTCTGTGTTGTCACAGGGTGGTCTGGCCCGGTTCCCTTGCCCCGAGGCGTACAGGAGGGGAGGAAAGTGGTGTACAGGAGGCAGGATGGGGGTGGTAGTGACTGTTAGGAAAGTCTATTAGATGATCGTGACGCCACCTGTGGTACGCGGCCAGGGATGGGGGCGGGTGCTGCTCTCCGGGGCTGATGGTAAAAGTCGCAGCCGGCATGGTGTCGCTCCCCACAGGTGGAGCGGGATTACCCCGGGGAGAATGATGGAGGACGGGGGTGGTGGTAGTCCACGTTGGCGCCACAGCGCTGGGCGACTGTGCTTCTAAAGGAGAAGCAGAGATGGGCTTTGGATCCAGGTCTTTTACTCACATATAGTTCAAGCTCTGCCCCAGAGTACCGATCTCTTCCACAATGGGCTCCAGCCAATCCCGGATAGTCAGCCATTGTATTGATCAAAGCAAAGGAGCCCAAAACCAAACGCCAAGGTAATCTCTATTTTTGGGGTCCCTAACCTATGTGTGACCTCACTTGCAGTTAAAAACCTGCTCTGTATGGGAAGCAAAGGACCAAGCTATATATGTGAAAAAAGACACATGGCTATGGGTGGGGCAGGGTTCTCAGACAGAAAATGCATACTGATTAAAGAATGGATGTCTGGAACACCATGGTGTGAACAAGATGCAAGACTCAAAAATATACAACTAAACAATAGGATACAGAGTTGCACACCAGTCACAATGTATAGGGGAATAATGAAAAGCAGAACTGCTATAGGAATACTAGACTGAAAAATACAATGGACTATCTGAAAAAATTGAAAACATGAAAATGATATGTGCATAACTGCTATGAATAATAGGAATGAGAGATGTTTAGCCATTGTATTGATCAATGCAAAGGAGCCCCAAACCAAACGCCAAGGTAATCTCTATTTTTGGGGTCCCTAACCTATGTGTAACCTCACCTGCAGTTAAAAACTTGCTGTGTATGGGAAGCAAAGGACCAAGCTATATATCATCGCATATCATATATATATCATAGCAGTTATGCACATATCATTTTCATGTTTTTCAATTTTTTCAGATAGTCCATTGTATTTTTCAGTCTAGCATTCCCATAGCAGTTCTGCTTTTCATTATTCCCCTATACATTGTGACTGGTGTGCAACTCTTTATCCTATTGTTTAGTTGCATATTTTTGAGTCTTGCACCTTGTTCACACCATAGGTGTTCCAGACGTACATTCTTTAATCCCGGATTGTCAGCAGTCACCGCGGGTGCTCATGAAAGTCTTTTAGTGAAGTGTCCCTCGGTTGCTGACGGGAAACCGGACTGAGCCTCCTGCTCCAAGCCACAGGGCTACGAAGAGAGAGAAACACTAACTCCTGTTGTCAGTGCTAGATGTTATCCCAAGCTGTGCCCAGGAAGGTTCTGCTGTAAGTGTGATGGTTGCGCCTACTTCTACCCCATGTGGTGCCCGCCCCCCGCTGGTTGTCCTAGCGACTGGAAAAGTCCCATGCTTCATGATGGCTAACTATCCTGTCTGCCCTAGTCCAACCCCCTGTGAGTAAGCACCTTACTGTTGTAGGTATGTGTTTTGTGAAGGCATCGGCAGGTTAACCCACTCCTAACCCAGGATGGATATTACCCCTGAAAACTGGTGTAATTCCCTGTGGCGTCTGAAGCCCAGGGGCGCCACAAGAGCTGCGAATGATAAGATTATATCTAGAAAGCAGGAGAGAGGAGTTCTGCCTCTAGCTCTTTCCTCCTCCCTCTGCCTCTAGCTTTTTCCTCTTCCCTCTGCCTCTAGCTTTTTTCTTCTCCCTCTGCCTCTAGCTTTTTCCTCTTCCCTCTGCCTCTAGCTTTTTCCTTCTCCCTCTGACTCTAGCTTTTTCCTCTTCCCTCTGCCTCTAGCTTTTTCCTTCTCCCTCTGACTCTAGCTCCTTCCTCCTCCCTCTACCTCTAGCTCCTTCCTCCTCCATCTGCCTCTAGCTTCTTCCTCCTCCTCCTGCCTCTAGCTCCTTCATCCTTCCTCTTGCCTCTAGCTTTTTCCTCCTCCCTCTGCCTCTAGTTTTTTCCTCCTCCCTCTGCCACTAGTTTTTTCCTCCTCCCTCTGCCTCTAGCCCCTTCCTCCTCCCTCTGCCTCTAGCCCCTTCCTCCTCCCTCTGCCTCTAGCTCCTTCCTTCTCCCTCTGCCTCTAGCTCCTTCCTCCTCCCTCTGCCTCTAGCTCCTTCCTCCTCCCTCTGCCTTTAGCTCCTTTCTCCTCCCTCTTGCCTCTAGCTCCTTCATCCTTCCTCTTGCCTCTAGCTTTTTCCTCCTCCCTCTAGCTTTTTCCTCCTCCCTCTGCCTCTAGCTCCTTCATCCTTCCTCTTGCCTCTAGCTCCTTCATCCTTCCTCTTGCCTCTAGCTTTTTCCTCCTCCCTCTAGCTTTTTCCTCCTCCCTCTGCCTCTAGCTCCTTCATCCTTTCTCTTGCCTCTAGCTCCTTCATCCTTCCTCTTGCCCCTAGCTTCTTTCTGCTCCCTCTGCCTCTAACTCTTTTTTGATAATGACTGATCAATTTTGGCTGAGAAAGAAGCAGATTTCCCTGATACGATATGTTACAAAACTGCTTATTTTCATGTGTGCTATTGATTTATGAAATAAAATCTTAAACGACGGTTTCACTTTAAGCCCTTATCAGGCGGGACAAAAATTGTAAAATTGCAATTTTATTTTTTTTTTTTATACAAGCTTCTGATTTTGTTTTACCACTTAGCTAAAAGTAAAACTATATATGTTTGGTATCTACGAACTCGTACCGACCTGGGGAATCATACTGCCAGGTCAGTCTTACCATATAGTGAAGATGGTACATTAAAAAAAACAAAGAAAATTGTGCAATTTCACTTTTTTTTTTGCAATTTCACTGCACTTGGAATTTTATGCCTATTTTCTAGTACACCATATGTTAAAACTAATGGTTTAATTTAAAAGTACAGCTCATTCCCCTAAAAAACGAGCCCTCATACGACAATATTGACGGAAAAAATTTAAAAAAAAAGTTACGGTTCTCTGAAGAAGGGGAGGAAAAACCAAAAATGGAAAATGGAAAATCGACCCAGGGTGAAGAGATTAAAAATGATCGCTTGTCAGCATAAAATTTCAGCGTGAGAAGTCGCTAAAGGTGTATTGTATGCTTTTGTGAACGACTAGCGACTTTCCATCGACCGCAACAACGATCTTTTGCGCGAACATTTGCTTTTGTAATAATGAGCTTGTACGCGCAATAGCGACACAATACGTTTTCGCTCATCAATTGCAGTCGTTAACAAATCCTGTGGTCTACTTATAACTTAACTTTAGCACTCCACACATTATTTATATTGATGAATATACTGTATGTTATATAGTTGATTTAAAACATTTTCTGACCTTATTTTATTCATTTTGCAATACTTAATTTGACCACACTTGGGAAAAATAAAGACGCCCTCTTGTTTCCCTTTCACTCGTAAAAAATTCTCTGACGTGTCCTGTTTATTTGTGTTTTGTACATGTTTTTGGATGTTCTCTGAATGGGCTCTTTCATCCCTGTAGGAGCGTGATTTCTGTGTGGAAGTCTATGATGGAAGGAACGGCCTTTATAGGACAAACCCGAGTCACAGCTGCAGAGAATTATAGAAACTTGACAACGGAAACTGCGAAAACCGCTAGAATTGCAAAGGAGCAACTCTTAAAAAAGGTGAAAAAGGACTATAAAAAAAATGTATAGTCAATTTTTCATGTTATTTCAATGGTTTGTAAACTGAAATTTCATTAAAGGTATGAGAAAATTATACAGTGCAGACCAAAAGTTTGGACATACCTTCTCATTCCAAGAGTTTTCTTTATTTTCAGGACTCTGAAAATTGTAGATTCACATTGAAGGCATCAAAACTATGAATTAACACATGTGGAATGAAATACTTAGCAAAAAGTGTGAAACTGAAAATATGTCTTATATTCTAGGTTCTTCAAAGTAGCCACCTTTTGCTTTGATTACTGCTTTGCACACTCTTGGCATTCTCTTGATGAGCTTCAAGAGGTAGTCACCGGAAATGGTCTTCCAACAGTCTTGAAGGAGTTCCCAGAGATGCTTAACACTTGTTGGCCCTTTTGCCTTCACTCTGCGGTCCAGCTCACCCCAAACCATCTTGATTGGGTTCAGGTCTGGTGACTGTCGAGACCAGGTCATCTGGCGTAGCACCCCATCACTCTCCTTCTTAGTCAAATAGCCCTTACACAGCCTGGAGGTGTGTTTGGGGTCATTGTCCTGTTGAAAAATAAATGATGGTCCAACTAAACGCAAACCGGATGAAATAGCACGCCGCTGCAAGATGCTGTGGTAGCCATGCTGGTTCTGTTTGCCTTCAATTTTGAATAAATCCCCAACAGTGTCACCATCAAAGCACCCCCACACCATTACACCTCCTCCTCCATGCTTCACGGTGGGAACCAGCCATATAGAGTCCATTCATTCACCTTTTCTACAAAGACACGGTGGTTGGATCCAAAGATCTCAAATTTGGACTCATCAGATCAAAGCACAGATTTCCACTGGTCTAATGTCCATTCCTTGTGTTCTTTAGCACAAACAAGTCTCTTCTGCTTGTTGCCTGTCCTTAGCAGTGGTTTCCTAGCAGCTATTTTACCATGAAGGCCTGCTGCACAAGTCTCCTCTTAATAGTTGTTCTAGAGATGAGAAGGTGTATCCAAACTTTATATGTAAGTAATGTATGTAACTGTATATGTAAGCTTCCTGGATCTTTAAAGCACCACTCCAGATTTTTTTATTTTTTTCACCGTTGTAGTGGTGCTTTAAATGTGCACCGCCGCTCTGTTTTATACTTCCTTTCTGGTGTTTTGATATTTTACCAATGCCGCTTCGATACCACAGCTCCATTTTGTGCCCGTAACTTCTGACTGGCCAGAAGTTAGAATTTACATCACAAGCACTCAATACAAGTCTTTGAGAGCCAGAACGAGGCTCTCATAGACTTCTATTGAAAAGTGACTTCTGGTGCGCTCCATGAAAACACTGGAGCCACCGGCTAGTCACTTTTCAGCGCAAACCATCCGGAGCGATGCTGGAAAAGGATGAAGGCGGCGGACGGTGACTATAAGACCGGGCTCAGGGGACTTAGGTTTAAAGCATCACTACAATGGTGCAATAAAAATGTATTATTTCAAGATCTATTGATTTAAAAAGTACCTTGTTCGTGAGACAAATGCTTTACGTTTTATTGATCAGTCAGCAGTTGTAAATAGAATGAACCTAGTTAAAAGTTACATCCCAAGCACTCAATACAAGTCTATGAGAGCAAGAACGAGGCTCCCATAGACCGATATCGGAAAGTGATTTCCGGCGCGCTCCATCAAACACTGGAGCCGCCAGCTAGTCACTTTTCAGCACAAACCGTCTGGAGCGATGCTGGAAAAGGATGAAGGCGGCGGAAGGTGACTATAAAACCGGACTCGGGGGACTTGGAATTAAAGCACGACTACAGCGGTGCAATAACAATTATTCCAAGATCTACTTATTAAAAGTACCTTGTTTGTGAGACAGTTTTATTGATGGGGAGTAGAGCCGGTGTGACAGAGGCTTCAGTTCTACCATAGCTATTTGCATATAAATTCAAACACTGATTTCTCAATAGTGGGGGAACGGACTGGTCATGTAAAGGTATTGCTGGTTTTGTCTTTTCAAGAGCTACACACCCATATAAATAGTTTGGGGTATAAAATCCTGGTGTTGTTCCCTGTGGGTTCTGGGACAGACCCAAATTTTTATTTCGACATGCTAACTTATGTTGTTTTAATTTTTACTTAATAAATTAATAGTACACCTGAGAAGAGAAAACGTTGTATTATATCTTATCAGACAAATTTGCTTTTGTCTCCTCCTGGACTGATCTTTAATTCTCACAATTTTTATTTCACGGGTGAGATCTTTCTTCAGTGAATGCAGATTTTTACATTACCGAGATAGGAGTTGGCAGTTGGTTTTTGCAGTTTGTTTTTATAAGATTTTATGTAGAAAGGAGGGGGAGGAGGAGCTCTGCCTTCAGCTCCTCCCTCCTCCTTCTACAATAGAATCATGTCAGTATCAACTGTCCTCTCCTATCTCGGTAACATAAAAATCTGTAGTCACTGAAGATTTTACCTTGGAATTGAGAAGAAAGAAGCAGATTTCTCTGATAAGATACATTACAAAGTTTCTTATATTCATATGTACTATGGATTTAGGAAATACAAGTTCAAACACCGGTCATGCCTTAATTCCTTTTTAAAGGGAACCTGTCAACACTTTTTTTTGGCTATAAGCTGCGGTCACCACCACAGGGCTCTTATATACAGCATTCTAACATGCTGTATATAAGAGCCTAGTGGTGGTGGCCGCAGCTTATAGCCAAAAAAAGTGATGACAGGTTCCCTTTAAGTGAGTGGTGTAATATTTTGTGCTATTGCTTGGAGGGAAATCCACTAGTACAGAGCACCACGGTCTTATAGCTGCGAGTGCTGACCAGAAATGGGATTCATTATTGCGCCTTAATTAAAATGACCAAAATGATAAATTATTTGTTTGAGGGAAAGACCGTTCCCCTCTTACAAAAAAATGTCTACTTTCCCACGATCCGTTTCCATTGAATTTTTGATACTGCAGAATTTGTGCACCATCCTCGCACCTTAGTTTATTTTCATTTTTTTCATTGCGTTTTTCTGTGCATTCTTGACCCTGCATTTTTCTTGTGTTTTTGACACTGTGCCTTTTCTCTCTATTTGATGTGTCATGCTTTAAATAAAGCTTTTTGATGTGTTTCTCCTGCATAAATGCACAAAAAACGCATGTGCTTTTCTTACTGTCACGAGGATGGTATGTGTGACGCCCCTGAGGCTCTGGTCGCCACAGGGTACTGCGCCTCAGTTAAGGTGCAGTATCCATCTCAGGTAAAGGGGGGGTTAATCACCGGTATTCCATATTCACACGTTATATGCAGCTTAGGAGCCTTCTCACAAGGGGGTTGGCTCAGGGTAGATAGGGGGGTGGCCATCACGATCCATGGGACTTCCCCAGTCACTGAAGCCAGCCACCTGGGGGGCGGGTTCCACTTGGGGGTAGAAGTAGGCACAACACATTCATGCAGTCAGACAAGTCGGGACCATAATTCTGACAAGACACCTCAGGAACGCTTAAACTTTACTATGCTCGGGGCTTGGAGCGGGAGCTCAGCCCGGGTACCTAACCTTGGAGGGAGGGGGACACCCTAGGAAAAGGACCTTCTCTCTCTCCCTCTCTTTAAACTCCAGTGGTGACCCCTCACTTGCTTGGAATTGACTTTAGCCCACGACGGCAGAGACCAGCACATGGGTGCAGCTTTACATCAGTGAGTAAAAGAATCTGGAACCGCAGTTGCTGACTGAGACTCTGATTAGCGATGCCCACGCTTCGGCGCTCCCAGGGGACTGCCAAACCCTTCATCATCCACCCGGGGCCCGCTCCGGTTTTGGGGAGCAACACCAACCTGGCTGCCATAACACCTGCCCCGCGAGGAATTCTGCAGCGGCGGCTACTCCCTGGCCGCGCACCACAGGTGGCGTCACAAGAAACTCTCCCAAATACCCTGCTTCCCCCACCATTTACTGAACTCCTTGGGGCAACTAAACTGGGCAAGGACACTCGTGACATCGCCTGACCCAACCTGTAACGGCCTGGCAACAAGTAGGTTAACCACCTTCCCCGCGCTGCATATGCATGGACCAAGACACCTAGGCTGTCCCTCAGACTGGGGACCCTGTGCTGTCCCTTAGCTTAGAGGTACACTTGATGGTAGTGAGGTCTGAGTCGCCAGTCTGACCCTAACTCCTCTTTTCCAAGCCCAGTGAGCCGTGAACGTAGTCACAAGCCCCACAACCAAACACAGACAGGGGAAAAAGCTAAATCTTGGACACAAAGGAGAGACTATACATGCACAGGGGAAACCAACATAAATGGGAGGATGAAAACAGACAACCAAGAAACTGGCGCACTGCACCATAAGCACACCACAGACTGCTGCAGTCAGCACCAAGACTGCAGCCTACACAGCAACTTGCAGAGATGGCTCCACCAGCTCCTTCCACCTCCGGTCCAAGCATCCAAATGAGATCAGAGAATAACTGGCACCCTCTACAGGGAGCAGAGGGTATATATAGGGACCAGGAGTGGTCCAAACTGGAAATACCTGAGACGGTGGTAAGATTGCTTGCTGGCAAGGAATACAGACATTACCCCACTCCTCCCCAAAGGAAAGGGAATGCATATATGCTGCAGAGTCTCAAGACAAAGAGACTGTGGCCCAGAATCTGTCACCAGGGACACTTACCTGTGGAATTTCCACATCTAATGCAAGTCTATAGGGAATTTCCGCACAGAAGACTCGGCGTACCTGCAAGATAAATTGACATGTTGCGGTTTGGTAAAATGCACCACAGATAAGTGTACATAGAGGGGAAAAAAGAAGCACAGTGAATATGAGATTCCTATTATTCCCATCCACTTTGCTTTGTACTACAAAATGCTGCGTTTTTGAGCAGCGAAAAATACATATGTATGCTAAAGCAGGCAAGTGTATATGTACAAAGACACGGTTCACCTAGCAGGGCCGATGTATTTCATACTTGGAGATCTCCACAGCATAGACAGTAGAGAAAGTATCTGCAGTCTTAGGGAGGGCAGATAAATCAGTCTATAGAAAAGGAGCAAAGCATATGAAGAGGAAATAAGTACCGAATAGAAGCAGTGGTGATATATGAGCTAATAAAAACTACAGTACACACACAGCTCTCATCCAGCCTATATTACTTGGAAAGACACTCCCACAAAAGGCAAAAATGAAACTTGGATCAGGTTGTAAATTACTTATTGAGGTGTCTGAAAATTTAATGAATGACTGATGTTTGCTTAATGAAACTTTGTGCAATTGCATTAACTTAAGGTAACCCCTAACATCACCGTGTTACGGCTGGAGGCACACATGAAGTGACCAATTTATATAGGAAGAATGTTCATTTTATTAGTACAGTATATTCAATATAGCAGTTTATATTTGTTATTCAAAGCTTGCTTACATCTTAGCGCTTACAGAGACTGCTGTATTTTTTTTTTTTTGTTTCTGTATTATGCAATCACAGCAGCTTGTACCTGTTCACATTTGCTTTATTCTGTTAGGAGGTTGTAGTGCTAGCATCACTGTACCCCCTCATTCTCCTCCCCACAGAGACGCTCGCTTACTCAATGCCGTGGCTGGCTCTCACCACACTGCCCAGCATCCCCATGCTCCTCCACGTGGGTGCTTCCTGCTTCCCCCTCCCAGGGCTTGTGTACGTGGCACAGGGCTTCCAGGGGTGCTTCCTGCTTCCCCCTCTCAGGACTTGTATATGCGGCACAGGGCCTTCGGGAGTGCTACTAGGGCGTGCGTGCACCACTGCCCTTCTTTCCTGGAAGTGCCTCTCAGCCTATCACTGAGAGTCACTGGGTGCTTAAGGCACTCTCCCACTAGGGGAGATGCCTGTTTAAAGCTTGTGTTCATTTAGTTAGTGTTTTGCTCCCTAGCCAGCTAGTTGTCAGGTCCCCTTGTTCTGACCTGTCCTGTCCTGCCTATATCTGGTCCCAGTTGACCCTGCCCTGTTGGCACCTGGTTCCAGTCTGTTCTGCCTTGTTGGTACTAGTGATTGTGTCCATCAACCCCTGCCATGCCATCTATCTCAGATACCCCGGTGGTTCCTGTCTTGCTAGTGACTCTACATATCATCCTGCCTGTGCTGTCTACCTCAGCTATTGTGGTGGTCCCTGTCTACACTAGAGATTCAGCCTGTCTGCACCCATGTCCGTCTCTGCCCTGGGGGTCAGCTGACACAGTCCCGGTCACTGCCCTGGGAGTGGCACGTGGCGTCCGCCTCGCAGTGGGCACTTAGTCAAGCCCTTCCCATGAAAGGGTATGCCTGTGGTCCTGTGTGTCCACTTCAGTTCGCCGCTTCGCTTTGCCACCTCCGGTGACGAGCATTACAGAGGTGCTGGTCACTTTTTTTTTTTTTTTTTTTTTTAAAGGTAACTACTGACATATTTCGTATTTTTATTTATTCATTTTTTTAAATGAGTTTTTCCGTAGCCGTTAATGCCTACTATCTACCAATCTATTTTGGGCCCAGGAGGGGTAATTTTATACAATAATGAATACATTCTACATACCGCTGAGGCCAGTGATTGCCTGCAGAGTTCACCTGGATTCTGAGGGACAAAAAGGTTTCAAGACGGTCAGGTGGCAGTGCTGGAATGGCACAAGATTTATGATGTTTTTTTCTAATTTTATGCTATCCCTTCCTACAGTGTGTGAATGAAGTGTAAGTTTGGCATACACCTCGGGAGCCGTGCTTTTTTCTCCAAATGGTATACACTGCTTTAAAGAATAGTAAACCCGCCATATTGCTTTTCAAATAAAACAATTCCCTTGTGTTTTCCCAGAGCATAGAGCAACTCTTGAAAGTTCAGAATGAATTACTAGACACCATGAAAGAAGTCAGCAAAACTAAAAAGCGTTACGTCCACATGGAACGTGTTAGCGAAGTGGCAAAAGAGAAGGCTGCCGACGCTGAAGCCAGGTGAGCACTTTCCACCGGAGCCGGCTGACAAGGCACACGTGTCCGCCATCTTTAAAGTATAACCGTCGTTTAATTTATTTTTCATAAATCAATAGTACACGAGTAATATTTTTTCTTAAAGAAATCTGTTTATTTTTTCTCCTGGACTGTTCTTGTATTCTCAATTCATAGGTCAAATGTGTCGGACACAGTTGGTGCTTATAAAGTTCTTTGGATAACTGGAACTGTTGTCTGGAGAACTAATAGTAGAATGCCTGTGTGTCTGCCTACCATTCCTCCTTCATAGAATGCTAGACGCATCAACTGCCATCTCCTATCTAAGTCATATTAACATCTGTCTTCACAGATTTTACCTTTAAAGGGTTATTCCCATCTCCAAGATCCTATCCCAATATGTAGATATAATATTAGCAAATACCTCCAATTACAAATGTAGTATAGTTCTCCTCATATAGCCATGTCTCTTACCTCATGTGCAGGGCATTGCAGCTTCTATATCAATGGTTACAACCACGAGCAACTGCCATACACCGTGTGCAGAATTATTAGGCAAGTTGTATTTTAGAAGATTTTTTTTTTTAATTTTGATCAACAACTATGTTCTCAATCAACCCAAAAGACTCATAAATATCAACGCTTAATATTTTTGGAAGTTGGAGTGGGATTTTTTTAGATTTGGCTATCTTAGGAGTATATCGGTTTGTGCAGATAACTATTACTGTGCAGAATTATTAGGCAACTTAATAAAAACCAAATATATTCCCATCTCACTTGTTTATTTCCACCAGGTAAAGCAATATAACTGCACAAAATTTAGAAATAAACATTTCTGACATGTAAAAACAAAACCCCAAAAACTAAGTGACCAATATAGCCACCTTTCTTTATGATGACACTCAACAGCCGACCATCCATAGATTCTGTCAGTTGCTTGATCTGTTTACGATCAACATTGCATGCAGCAGCCACCACAGCCTCCAGACACTGTTCCCAGAGGTGTACTGTCTTCCCTCCCTGTAGATCTCACATTTTATGAGGGACCACAGGTTCTCTATGGGGTTCAGATTAGGTGAACAAGGGGGCCATGTCATTATTTTTTCATCTTTTAGACCTTTACTGGCCAGCCACGCTGTGGAGTAGTTGGATGCATGTGATGGAGCATTGTCCTGCATGAAAATCATGTTTTTCTTGAACGATACCGACTTCTTCCTGTACCATTGCTTGAAGAAGTTGTCTTCCAGAAACTGGCACTAGGTCTGGGAGTTGAGCTTCACTCCATCCTCAACCCGAAAAGGTCCCACAAGTTCATCTTTGATGATATCGTGTTTTTCCAAAAATAAGACACTGTCTTATATTTTTTTTCCCCCAAAAAAGCACTAGGGCTTATTTTTGGAGGAGGTCTTATTCTTGGAGAAACATGGTTGGGGGTAAGTTTACCCCTCAAAAAAGCAGACCCCCCCCACTTCCCAGGAGACTCATACTCACCAGACCAGGACGTCTGCCTGATTCCAAGGTCCTCCTGTTATCTCCGGTCGGTGCTGCACGCCGTCCTACCCTGCTGCTAGCTGACACGCTGACACACACAGCAGATCACAGGCACACACAGCAGATCACACAAACACAGCAGATCACACACACACACACACAGAGAGCAGATCACACACACACACACACACACAGCAGATCGCAGATATACACAGCAGATCACACACAGCAGATCGCAGGCACACACAGCAGATTGCAGGCACACAGCAGATCACACACACAAACACAGCAGATCACACACACAGCAGATCGCAGATATACACAGCAGATCACACACAGCAGATCGCAGGCACTCACAGCCGATCACAGGCACACGCAGCCGATCATAGATACACATAGCCAATCGCAGAAAAACACACACACAGCAGATCACATACACACAGCAGATCACACACACAGCAAATCGCAGATATACACAGCAGATCACACACATCCGATCGCAGGCACACACAGCAGATCACACACACAGCAAATCGCAGATATACACAGCAGATCACACACATCCGATCGCAGGCACACACAGCCGATCACAGATACACACATCCGATCGCAGGCACACACAGCCGATCACAGATACACACATCCGATCGCAGGCATACACAGCCGATCACAGATACACACATCCGATCGCAGGCATACACAGCCGATCACAGAAAAACACAGCCGTTCGCAGACACACACACACACACACACACATATCACATCACATCACATCCAGCACTTACGGCCGCAGGGAATGAGAGCAAGTCACGTGTCCGGCCGCAGGTCCTGTTCCTTGCGCTCCACTGCACTGCCTCTCAGGAGAAGAGATCGGTGTCTCTTGATGAGGTGAGTATGTATGCGATCTGATGTGTGTGCGATCCGATGTTTGTGTGTGAGATCTGGTGTGTGTGTGTGAGATCTCGTGTGTGTGTGAGATCTGGTGTGTGTGTGTGTGTGTGTGTGTGTGTGTGAGCTGATGTGTGCGGGTGTGTGATCACTGCAGGTCCTGCCGCTCAGTGTCGGGTGAGTGTAATTGCAGGGTGCCGCTGTGTATAATGAAGTGTCCTGCAGTATCTGTATCTTTTTTAGCTGCACGGATACTTCATTATTGATCCGGGACTAGGGCTTATTTTCGGGGGAGGGCTTATATTTAAGCCTTTCTCCGAAAATGCTGAAAATCCCTGCTAGGGCTTATTTTTGGGGGAGGTCTTATTTTTGGAAAAACACGGTACCAGCCCATACCAGTACCCCACTTCCACCTTGCTGGCGTCTGAGTAGGAGTGGAGATCTCTGCCCTTTACTGATCCAGCCTCTGGACCATCCATCTGGCCCATCAAGAGTCACTCTCATTTTATCAGTCCATAAATCCTTTGAAAAATCAGTCTTAAGATATTTCTTGGCCCAGTCTTGACGTTTATCTTATGTTTCTTGTTCAAAGGTGGTGGTTTTTCAGCCTTCCTTACCTTGGCCATGTCCCTGAGTATGGCACACCTTGTGCTTTTTGATACTCCAGTAACGTTGCAGCTCTGAAATATGGCCAAACTGGTGGCAAATGGCATCTTGGCAGCTTCATGCTGATTTTCCTCAATTCATGGGCAGTAATTTTGAGCCTTTTTTGCCCAACACGCTTCTTGCGACCCTGGTGGCTATTTGCCATGAAACGCTTGATTGTTCGGTGATCATGCTTCAAAAGTTTGGCAATTTCAAGACTTCTGTATCTCTCTGCAAGACATCTCCCAATTTTGGAGTTTTCAGAGCCAGAGAAATCTTTTTTTCTGTCCCATTTTGCCAAAGGAAAGGAAGTTGCCTAATAGTTAAGCACACCTTATATAGGGTGTTGATGTCATTACACCACAGCCCTACTCATTACAGAGAGGCACATCACCTGATTTACTTAATTGGTAGTTGGCTCTCACGCCTATACAGCTTGCAGTAGGACAACATGTATAAAAAGTATCATGTGATCAATATACTCATTTGCCTAATAATTCCGCACACCGTGTATATGTCCAAGTATAAGCCAAGTTTTTCAACCTATTTGTTTTATGCTGAAAACGCTCCCCTTGGTGTATACTCGAGTGAGGTTCCTACAAAAATTCTCACCTGCATACTGTTCCTGTGGTGTCCTCTTGCCTGCTTTTTGCAGACCGTAGGCATATAGACCCCTCTATGATCGCGTCAGGTGCATGGGGCCGATGCTGCCGTCTACAGTCATTGCTTTACTGCAGTTGAATGCTTTGCGGCATCGCAAAGTATTCAACTGTAGTAAATCACTAACAGCAGCAATGGTCCGTGCACCGGACGCGATCATGCAGGAGTCAATCTTTCTGTGGTCCCCAAGAAGCAGGTTGGAGGACAGGTGAGAATCATTTTTTGTGTTCATGTGAACAATGGCACAATAGGGGACAAGAAGGGGACAGGAACGAGGACATTACTACAGGGCATAAGGATGGGCACATTACTACAGGATGGGGCACATAACTACAAGGGGCCCAGGATGGGGCACGTTACTACAGGATGTGGCACATTACTGCAGGATGGGCACATTACTACAGGATGTGGCACATTACTACAGGATGGGGCACATTACAACAGGATGGGGCACATTACTACAGGATGGGGCACATTACTACTAGGACACCAGGATGTGGCATTGCTATAAGATGGACCAGGCTAGGGCACATTACTAAAAGGTGGGGGACAAGGATGTGCATATTACATTTTATTGGTATCTATTTTTATTTTGTAAATTTACCAGTAGCTCCTGCTTTTCCCACCCTAGGCTTATCGTATAGTCAATAAGTTTTGCTATTTTTTGCAGTAAAATTAAGGGTCTCGGCTTATACTTGGGTTGGCTTATACTCTAGTATATTCGGTAATCACCATATTTTTCAGATTACAAGACGCACTTTTCCTCCTAAAAATCTGAATATAGCTTACCGGGAGGGGGTGGGGGTGGGCTGTCTGTGCGGCGACCGGGTTTGTACGGGCAGCCGGGTGCCTGAAGCTGCATACGGGCAGCTGGGTGCCTATCGGTGCCGGCTGCCTCTCTATCCTGGAGGTCGGCTGCCTCTCTGTGCGGGAGGGCGGGCTGGCTGCCACTCTGTGCGGGCGGACGGATAGCTGTGTGGCAGGTGTCTCAGTGTGTCCGCGGTCCGAGTTTCAAATGATGGCGCCGGGAGTTAGCTTGTGCGCAGATGGAGCTGTTGTAGGAGAGCTCCATCTGCGCATGCGCCGCTCCAAGTGCCATCATTTGATCCAGGACCGCAGACAGACTGGAACATTCACCGCACCGGCCTGCTCCACCACGGACCCGCCGCTGCCGCCGCCACGGACCCGCCGCTGCCGTCGCCACTACCACCATGGACCCGCCGCGGCTGCCAGCACAACCTCTGCCTCCAGTGACCCCGCTTTACCACCACTGCTGCCCCCCTCCGGTAAGACAACATCGGAGCATAAGACGGACCCTATTTTTATTTTTTTTACCTTTTTTTTATCTCTAAATTTGGGGTGCGTCTTATAATGCGGTGTGTCTTATAAAACAAAAAATACGGTAACTGTCACTATATGAGTAGACATAACCATGGATACCTAAGCTGCAATGCCCTGAAGAACTATACTTTCTTCAGCGCTCTATTGGGAGACCCAGACGATTGGGGTATAGCTACTGCCCTCTGGAGGCCACACAAAGCACTACATCAAAAGTGCAAGGCCCCTCCCCCTCTGGCTATACCCCCCCCGTGATATCACGGGTTCTCCAGTTTTAGCTTTGTGTGCGAAGGAGGTCAGACATTCCATGCATAGCTCCACAGATTTTAGTCAGCAGTAGCTGCTGACTATTTCGGATGGAAGAAAAGAGGACACATATAGTGTCCCCAGCATGCTCCCTTCTCACCCCTGGATGGTGTTGTAAGGTTGAGGTACCTATTGCTGGTACAGGGCTGGAGCCTGACATGCTGTTTTCCTTCCACATCCCCTGGTAGGGCTCTGTGGAAGTGGGATCCTGCCGGCCTCTCAGCTCTGACGCCGGGCTCCATCCACAGACCCATTAGAACCTGATGGAGACGGAGCAGGAGTACGATCAGGGACAGGCCCTGCATAATACAGGTACTCTGTGTCCCCGGCAGGCACAGGCACACTCCGGGCTGGCTGGGTGTTGTAGTGCGCCGGGGACCGCAACGTTGGAGTTAGTGTCCCTACAGATTACTGGGGGATTTTTTGTGTATGGGAACGCAGCGCCGACCCCCTCTGGACCGGGCGGCGCTGCTGTGACTTGTGGTGCGCTGGGGATCCGCCGTCCGCGCTTTTACGGCGGCGGCGGTTATAAATTGAGTCCCCGGCTTTTTGGGCCTAGGACGCCGGCAGCTCCGATTCGTTCCCGCCCCCACCCTGTCATTCAGGGTAGGGGAGAGACGCTGTTCGCTAGCAGCGACGAGGGCTGGAGCCTGATTTACATGCTCCAGCCCTCACACTAGGCACAGAGGGAAGCAGGCTTCCCGCTCTTAGCCAGGAACGCCCAGGGCCCGCCCCCCTTCCTCTCAGGACGCCGGCAGCCATTACATGCAGTCTGGCTGGAGGAAGGACGCAAGGCTCTGGGAGACCTGGACTAGGGGCTATCTGGCGACCACACACCCGCTTTTTAAGCGGGCGGTAAGCGATTTTTCTGTGCTGGTCCCTCTAGTGCCTCACGGTGTATCGGTGTACTGTGTACAGATATATAGATATTGTTTTTCTTGCACTGTGAGGTCGCTTCTGGCTGCTCTCCCAGATCACTCTGTGGAAGCAGCAACATGCCATCCTCAAAACGCAAGGCTGCCAAGGCCAGGGCTGTGTGTACTGCGTGTGCTGCATGTGGGGCTGATCTACCAGCAGGCTCCCATTGTGTGCAATGCTCCGACCCGGTGCTGCTTCGCCAGCCGGAGTCAGGAGAGGTAGTGACCCAGGCTGAGACGCTTGTAAGTTCTGCCCCGGTGACAGGGACAGACTTTGCAGTTTTTGCTGATAATATGTCTCTGTCTATGGCAAAAATCCTTGAAACCTTGCAATCTATGCATGGGGCTCAGTCTATGGGCACGGCGAGGCCTCTGTCCTCAGGTCCCCCTCACTTGGAATTAATCCAGCCCACAGGGGGGTCCCCGGCTTCACAGGCCGAGGATTATGACTCAGATGATAGCCCCAGCCACCCTAAGCGAGCTCGCTGGGAAAGACCCTCGACGTCATCACACTGCTCAGGGTCTCAGCGCAATCAGTCTCCCTGTGATGTGTCTGATGAGAGTGATCAGGAATCCATTCCTGGAACCCCTCTCAACCTGGATACCCCTGATGGGGATGCCATGGTAAACGACCTTATCTCAGCCATCAATAGGCTGTTGGATATTTCTCCCCCAGCCCCTTCAGCAGAAGAGGCAGCGGCAGAGCAGGAGAAGTTTCGTTTCCTTTATCCCAAGCGTAAATTGAGTGCTTTCTTGGATCACTCTGACTTCAGAGAATCAATCCAGAAGCACGACGCTCACCCAGAAAGGCGTTTCTCTAAACGATCTAAAGATACGCGTTTCCCTTTCCCCCCTGAGGTGGTCAAGCGCTGGACACAGTGTCCAAAGGTAGACCCCCCGATTTCCAAACTCGCAGCTAGGTCCATAGTTGCAGTGGAGGATGGCGCTTCACTTAAAGATGCCAATGACAGACAGATGGACCTTTGGTTAAAATCTGTCTATGAAGCTATCGGCGCGTCGTTTGCTCCGGCATTCGCAGCCGTATGGGCACTCCAGGCTATTTCAGCTGGCTTAGCAAAAGTGGATGCTATCATACATCCAGCAGTGCCGCAAGTGGCGCATCTTACCACGCAGATGTCGGCGTTTGCGTCTTACGCTATCAATGCGGTCCTAGAATCTACCAGTCGCACCTCAATGGCGTCCGCCAATTCGGTAGTTTTGCGCAGAGCCTTGTGGTTAAAGGACTGGAAAGCAGATGCTGGTTCCAAAAAATGTTTAACCAGTTTGCCTTTATCTAGAGATAGACTGTTTGGCGAGCCATTGGCTGATATCATTAAGCAGTCCAAGGGTAAAGACTCCTCTTTACCACAACCCAGAACAACCAAACCTCAGCAGAAAAAGTGGCAGCAGAGGTTTCAGTCCTTTCGAGGTTCGGGCAAGACACCATTTACCTCGTCCAAAGGGACTCAGAGGACGCAAAGAAACTCAGATTCGTGGCGGGCTCACACGCGCCCCAAGAAAGCAAATGGAGGTACCGCTTCCAAAGCGGCTACCTCATGACTTCCAGCCCCCTCCCTCCGCATCGCCGGTCGGGGGCAGGCTCTCCCGCTTTTCCGGCATTTGGATGTCACAGGTCAAAGACCGGTGGGTGACGGACATTTTGTCTCGCGGGTACAGAATCGAGTTCAATTCTCGTCCTCCAGCTCGGTTCTTCAGAACCTCCCCACATCCAGACCGAGCAGATGCTCTGCTGCAGGCGGTGGACTCCCTAAGAGCGGAAGGAGTGGTGATCCCAGTCCCTCCTCAGGAACAAGGGCAAGGGTTTTACTCCAATCTCTTTGTGGTTCCAAAAAAGGACGGCTCGTTCCGTCCTGTTCTGGACCTAAAACGGCTCAACAAACATGTGCACGCCAGGAAGTTCCGGATGGAAACCCTGCGTTCTGTCATTGCCTCAATGTCCAGAGGAGACTTCCTTGCCTCAATAGACATCAAGGATGCTTATCTCCACGTGCCAATTGCTACAGAACATCAACGTTTTCTACGTTTTGTGATAGGAGACGACCATTTTCAGTTCGTAGCTCTGCCATTTGGTCTGGCGACAGCCCCACGGGTCTTCACCAAGGTCATGGCGGCGGTGGTAGCAGTCTTGCACTCTCAGGGACACTCGGTGATCCCTTACCTAGACGATTTATTGGTCAAAGCTCCCTCTCAAGAGGCATGTCAGCACAGCCTGAATGCTACGCTGGAGACCCTACAGTCTTTCGGATGGATCATCAACTTTCCAAAGTCGATCCTATCACCGACTCAATCACTAACGTATCTTGGCATGGAGTTTCATACTCTAGCAGCGATAGTGAAGCTTCCGCTGAACAAGCAGCGGTCACTACAGACAGGGGTGCAATCTCTTCTGCAGGGCCAGTTGCATCCCTTGCGGCGCCTCATGCATTTCCTAGGGAAGATGGTGGCAGCCATGGAAGCAGTTCCCTTTGCGCAATTTCATCTGCGCCCACTTCAATGGGACATTCTCCGCCAATGGGACGGGAAGTCAACGTCACTGGACAGGAAAGTCTCGCTTTCCCAGACGGCCAAGGACTCCCTACAATGGTGGCTCCTTCCCACCTCATTGTCTCAGGGAAGATCCTTCCTGCCCCCATCCTGGGCAGTAGTCACGACAGATGCGAGTCTGTCAGGGTGGGGAGCGGTATTTCTCCACCACAGGGCTCAGGGGACGTGGACTCCGCAGGAGTCCACCCTTCAGATCAATGTTCTGGAGATCAGAGCAGTGTATCTTGCTCTACTGGCCTTCCAACAGTGGCTGGAAGGGAAGCAGATCCGAATCCAATCGGACAACTCCACAGCGGTGGCATAAATCAACCACCAAGGAGGGACGCGCAGTCGGCAAGCCTTCCAAGAAGTCCGGCGCATTCTAATGTGGGTGGAGGACACAGCATCCACCATATCCGCGGTTCACATCCCAGGCGTAGAAAACTGGGAAGCAGACTTCCTCAGTCGCCAGGGCATGGACGCAGGGGAATGGTCCCTTCACCCGGACGTGTTTCAGGAAATCTGTCGCCGCTGGGGAGTGCCGGACGTCGACCTAATGGCATCCCGGCACAACAACAAGGTCCCGGCATTCATGGCGAGGTCGCGCGATCAAAGAGCTCTGGCGGCAGACGCCTTGGTTCAAGATTGGTCGCAGTTTCAGCTCCCATACGTGTTTCCGCCTCTGGCGCTCTTGCCCAGAGTGCTACGCAAGATCAGATCCGAGTGCAGCCGCATCATACTCGTCGCTCCAGACTGGCCGAGGAGGTCGTGGTATCCGGATCTGTGGCATCTCACGATCGGTCGACCGTGGTCACTGCCAGACCGACCAGACTTACTGTCCCAAGGGCCGTTTTTCCATCAGAATTCTGCGGCCCTGAACCTGACTGTGTGGCCATTGAGTCCTGGATCCTAGCATCTGCAGGATTATCTCAAGGAGTCGTTGCCACAATGAGACAAGCTAGAAAGTCGAATTCGGCTAAGATCTACCACAGAACGTGGAAGATTTTCTTATCCTGGTGCTCTGCTCAGGGAGTGTCTCCCTGGCCATTTGCATTGCCCAAGTTTCTTTCCTTCCTGCAATCGGGGTTAGAAAAGGGCTTGTCGCTCAGCTCCCTTAAAGGGCAAGTTTCGGCACTATCCGTGTTTTTTCAGAAGCGTCTAGCACGTCTTTCTAAGGTGCGCACGTTCCTGCAGGGGGTCTGTCATATTGTGCCCCCGTACAAGCGGCCGTTAGATCCATGGGATCTGAACAGGGTACTAGTTGCTCTCCAGAAGCCGCCCTTCGAGCCTCTGAAGGAAGTTTCCTTTTCTCGGCTGTCACAGAAAGTGGCGTTTCTTGTTGCGATCACATCGCTTCGGCGAGTGTCTGAGCTGGCAGCTCTGTCATCCAAGGCTCCCTTCCTGGTGTTCCACCAGGACAAGGTAGTGCTGCGCCCTATTCCGGAGTTTCTCCCTAAGGTCGTATCCTCTTTTCATCTTAATCAGGATATATCCTTGCCTTCTTTTTGTCCTCATCCGGTTCACCGGTATGAAAAGGACTTACGTTTGCTAGATCTGGTGAGAGCACTCAGAATCTACATTTCCCGCACGGCGCCCATGCGCCGTGCCGATGCACTTTTTGTCCTTGTCGCTGGTCCGCGCAAGGGGTTGCAGGCTTCTAAAGCCACCCTGGCTCGATGGATCAAAGAACCAATTCTAGAGGCCTACCGTTCTGCGGGGCTTCCGGTTCCTTCAGGGCTAAAAGCCCACTCAACCAGAGCCGTGGGTGCGTCCTGGGCATTTCGTCACCAGGCTTCGGCTCAACAGGTGTGCCAGGCAGCTACCTGGTCCAGTCTGCACACTTTCACCAAGCATTATCAGGTGCATACCTATGCTTCGGCGGATGCCAGCTTAGGTAGAAGAGTCCTGCAGGCGGCAGTGACACCCCCGTAGGGGAGGGCTGTTTTGCAGCTCTAACATGAGGTATTTCTTTACCCACCCAGGGACAGCTTTTGGACGTCCCAATCGTCTGGGTCTCCCAATAGAGCGCTGAAGAAGAAGGGAATTTTGTTACTTACCGTAAATTCCTTTTCTTCTAGCTCTTATTGGGAGACCCAGCACCCGCCCTGTTGTCCTTCGGGATGTTTTTTTGTTGTTTGCGGGTACACATGTTGTTCATGTTGAACGGTTTTTCAGTTCTCCGATGTTATTCGGAGTTAATTTGTTTAAACCAGTTATTGGCTTCCTCCTTCTTGCTTTGGCACTAAAACTGGAGAACCCGTGATATCACGGGGGGGGGTATAGCCAGAGGGGGAGGGGCCTTGCACTTTTGATGTAGTGCTTTGTGTGGCCTCCAGAGGGCAGTAGCTATACCCCAATCGTCTGGGTCTCCCAATAAGAGCTAGAAGAAAAGGAATTTACGGTAAGTAACAAAATTCCCTTCTTTGAATTTGCTAATATTCTTATTATTCCACCCACTACATGTTGGGAAAGGAATACCCCTTTAAATTAGAAGTGTAAGATCAATCCAGGAGCTGAAAGAAGTAAATTTATTTGATGAAATATATTGCAAATTTGTTTATTCTTACACCTACTATTGTTTTTTTAAATAAAAATTAAAATGCTGATTACTGCTTTCTTTCTTTGTATTCCATTAACCATTTGCTTTAAAAGGGAGTCTGTCAGTTGATTTTGTACTACAATGCTAATGTTCTTTTTAAATAAGGTTTAAGGAGACTATTCAGGATCTGTAAATTTGATGGTCCTACCTTGTCCTGTTATCTTCATGTAAGCTCCATAGAATTTTGTGTCTCCTGCATGCAAGTCAAGTGTATGTAAATGCAGTTTGCATATTCACTGCTCCCCCCACCCAACTTCCAGTGCATTCACTATCACTGCTAAGAGATGGGTGGGGGTAGCAGTGCAAATTCAGTTCAGATTTACCATCACTGATGCTGGCACTAAGGGGTACTTCTCACATAGCGAGATCGCTGCTGAGTCACGGTTTTTGTGATGCACCAGTAACCTTATTAGCGATCTCGCTGTGTGTGACACTGAGCAGCGATCTGGCCCCTGCTGTGAGATCGCTGCTCGTTACACACAGCCCTGGTTCATTTTTTGGACGTTGCTCTCCCGCTGTGGAGCACACATCGCTGTGTGTGACAGTGAGAGAGCAACGATCTGAATGTGCAGGGAGCCGGCTTCTGGCAGCCTGCGGTAAGCTGTAACCAAGGTAAATATCAAGTAACCAAGCAAAGCCCTTTGTTTGGTTACCTGATACTTACCTTGGTTACTAGCATCCGCCGCTCTAGGCTGTCAGTGCCGGCTCCCTGCTCCCTGCACACGTAGCCGGAGTACACATCGGGTAAATATGCAAAGCGGTTTGCTTATTAACCCGATGTGTACTCTGGCTAGGAGTGCAGGGAACCAGCGCTAAGCGCTGTGCGCAGGTAACCAAGGTAAATATCGGGTAACCAAGCAAAGCGCTTTGCTTGGTTACCCGATATTTACTTTAGTTACCAAGCGCAGCATCGCTTCCACTGGGGCTGGGGGCTGGTCGCTGGTGAGATTTGCCTGATTGACAGCTCACCAGCGACCATGTAGCGACGCACCAGTGATCCTGACCAGGTCATATTGTGGTCGGAATCACTGGTACGTCGTTTAGTGAGACTGTACCCTAAGAGATGGGACTGTAGGGGAGCGAGGAATATGCAGTTTGTATTTACTTACATTTGCCAAATTTCCACTGAATTGTACTGAGCTTACAACAAGATAACAGGATAATGTAGAGCAATAAAACTGACTGATCCTGAAATGTCTCCTTAAGCCCTTTTTAAAGATAACATTAGTATTGTAGAAAATCACCTGACATAGTCCCTTTAAGTAAATGTTTCATTGCTGATGCTGAAGATGCCAGTGCGAGTCTTATAAAGCAATGGGATAGTAACGTCCTAGTCTAGAGCTGGAAATAAAAGATCTGTTCTCTCTGAGCTGGTGCGGACAATAGTAGGAAATTAACATTGCTGTTTTATTTATTTATTTGTGTACATCCTGATGTACATCTGAGTGAAAGTGTCATATGACATGGAGTCTGTCACACATGCATCCTCTTCTGTAAACATTGCAGGGTTTCAAGGAAAGGATCTTTAATTACCTTCTTCCATTAGGTTCACGATAAGCAAGTGGTTTTCCCCTGGGCACAGTCTATGTATGTTTCTGGCTGTGTTAGCATAGAGCTCCTACAACACCACCGTAATCCTAGGAGGGACACAACATGGCTGTATCCAGTGTCGGACTGGGTGCCAAGAGCCCACCAGTCACATTGGCTCTGGAGACCACTGTTAATCTGTAAGCAAGTAATAGATCACCCTCATTCATACATTTACCTCTGCTCCTGTATAATAATCTGGGGAGCTTGTTTCATGAATGATGAGATGTTTCTGTCTGTACATAGTGAACAAAGTATATTGTGCCCCTTACTGCTCACACGGGAGGGTGGGGTCCACTCCTGCACCAAAGTCCACCGGGGGATTCACTTGTGGGCTAGTCCGAGCCTGTGGCCATATAAGAAGTCACCATGGGGACTTGTATTCTGCAGGGACTTTGCTGAAAAGATTCACAAGCCTTAAAGAGGACCAACCACTAGGATTTTCCTATATAAACTAAAGCCAGTGCTATACTGGTGCTATCAGGCTGATTCTCTACATACCTTTTAGTTGTGAGATCGGATGTATAATTTATGAAATATAGGCAAGTAAAGTGTGTAATATGGACTGTTTTTTGATTGATAGCAACTACAGAATATCTAATAGGTGGGTCGGGTTTTGCTAGTTATTCCCGCCCCTGTCCTTCCTGCCCCTGTCCTTCCTGCCCCTGTCCTTCCTGCCCCTGTCCTTCCTGCCCCTGTCCTTCCTGCCCCTGTCCTTCCTGCCCCTGTCCTTCCTGCCCCTGTCCTTCCTGCCCCTGTCCTTCCTGCCCCTGTCCTTCCTCCCCCTGTCCTTCCTCCCCCTGTCCTTCCTCCCCCTGTCCTTCCTCCCCCTGTCCTTCCTCCCCCTGTCTCTGTTATTACAGGGGGAGGAAGGACAGGCAGACAGACAGGCGGGAATAACTAGCAAAACCCAACCCACCTATTAGATATTCTGACGCTGCAATCAATCAAATAACAGTGTATTTTACACACTTTAGGCTGCTTTCACACTTCCGTCTTTTTGTATCAGTCACAATTCGTCGTCTTGAGTACATACAGTATCCTGCTAAATATTTTGCAGGATTCCGTTTTTTCCCCTTAAGCGGGCTTTACACACAACGACATCGCTAACGAGAATTCATTTGAGTCAGGGAATTCGTGATGCACATCCAGCCTCGTTAGCGACGTCGTTGCGTGTGACACATACGAGCGACCGTTAACGATCAAAAATACTCACCTTATCGTTGATCATTGACCAGTCGTTGTAATTCTGATTATCGTTGCAGGACGCAGGTTGTTCGTCGTTCCTGCGGCAGCACACATTGCTATGTGTGACGCCGCAGGAACAAGGAACATCACCGTACCTGCGGCCGCCCGCAATGAGGAAGGAGGTGGGTGGGATGTTCGTCCCGCTCATCTCCGCCCCTCCGCTTCTATTGGGCGGCCGCTTAGTGACGCCGCTGTGACGCTGAACGAACCGCACCCTTACAAAGGAGGCTGTTCGCCGGCCACAGCGACGTCGCTAGGCAGGTAAGTGCGTGTGAGGGGTCCTAGCGATGTTGCGCGCCACGGGCAGCGATTTGCCCATGACGCACAACCGACGGGGGTGGGTGCTTTCACCAGCGACATCGCTAGCGATGTCACTGTGTGTAAAGCCCACTTTAGACTTGTATTAACGACTGATTGCAACTGATGGCCCTTCGTTGCATCCGCCGTGTCAGTGATCAGTCGTTTAGTGACTGACCGTCGGGCGGAAGCAACGCTGAATGTAATGTTTTTTCTGTGCGGCGAAAAAACTGACAGCGACGGATGCGTCGTCGTGTGTTACAATGGAAGCCTATGGACGGCGGAATCTGTCAAATGACGTATTCCGGTGACGGTTCTGTCTTTTAGCAACCGAGCATGCTCAATGTGTAAATTCCTCTCTGGTTAGAAAATCAAATAAATAATTAAAAAACACCGGCTTGCGGTCATCCCCCCCCCCTCCCAATTTTAATACCAGCCAACGTAAAGCCACTCGGCTGAGGGCTGGTTATTCTCGGGATGGGGAGCCCCCCAGCCTAAAAATATCTGCCAGCAGCCGCCCGGAATTGACCCATCCATTGGATGTGACAGTCCTGGGACTCTATCCAGCTCATCCCGAATTGCCCTGGTGCGTTGGCAGTCGGGGTAATAAGGAGTTAATGGAAGCAGCCCATAGCTGCCACTAAGACCTAGGTTAATCATGGCAGGCGTCTATAAGACACCCCCCCCATCACTAAATTGTAGTGAAAGTAAATAAACCCAGACACCGAAAAATCCTTTATTTGAAATAAAAGACAAAAAAACACCCTCTTTCACTATTTTATTAATCCCCAAATACCCCTCCATGTCCGACGTAGTCCACACGAGGTCCCACCATGCTTTCAGCTCTGCTACATCGGAAGCTGACAGGAGTGGCCGTAGAGCATCGCCGCACGCTGTGAGCTCCACGGAGCAACTGAAGTGAGTCGTGCTGTCAGCGGTGACGTTACTCAGGTTACCCGCGGCCACAGCTGGATTCTGGTACAAACTGCTACAGTGGATCAGTTTTTTTTTAACGGATCTGTCCCATCAGTTGTACCACAATCTCCAACGCATCCGTCACATCAGTCACAAAACGGATTGTGACTGATGGAAAAAGACAGAAGTGTGAAAGCAGCCTTACTTCCCTATATTTCAGAAAGTATACATCCAGTCTCAAAACTAAAGGTATGTTTAGAATCGGCATGATAGCGCCAGTATAGCACTGACTTTAGGTTGTATAGGAAAATCCTGGTGGTTTGTCCTCTTTAAGACATGGTTTGCCATATGTAGCGCTCCTGAGCTTTTTTAGAACATGTGAATTCTTCATGTATTTCATATTTTATTTTTAGCTTTGTTCTCATCCATTTCTTTCTTGCATAATGAGTATAAACAGAACAGATATCTGATCATTGGGAGCAGATGTTTCCTCTGTCTGTTACTCTCACTTAGGGGTGGGTGTCACACATTGCTTAGTGTCTGCTTAGCTGGATCAAAAAGCGAGTCTTGGCTCATATCCTGATGTTTGCGGTCAATGATTCATAGTCGTAGTGGCCACTAGTCATAAGAGGTGTAAATGACCCTCCCAGTTGTGCATATACCCATTTACTACATGGGTATATGCACAAATGGGAGGGTCAGTACTGGAGGATGGTGGACTTGGGATCTGCCCAGGTGTAGGCGAAGATCATATATGAGTACTATCCGCCTGCAATGCCAGTGTGCCTCTTTTAAGGCAGGATTCTGTGAGAGGCATAAAGAGAAGAGGACATTTTCTTAGTTGAGCATAGACGCAGTCTAAATTAGGAGCAGGAAGCAAGTTTTCCAATTTTCAGGTACCATTGCTCTGGCTGCTGCTGTGCGCTCCTGCCTCCTGAGCTTTGCACTTCCTGGGGATCTATTAATCGATCAATGTGTTCCTCAGGACCCGGCCACTACCAATTTGCAGGCAATTGAATAGCCTGCAAAATGTAAGAAACATGGACAAAGTTTACTTATTTCTTAAAAGGAATATTTTACCAGGTTTTTGCTATGTAATCTGAGAGCAGCATGATGTAGGGGCTAAAGGCCCCGTTACACGCAACGACATCGCTAACGAGATATCGCGGGGGTCACTGAATTCGTGACGCACATCCGGCCTCGTTAGTGACGTCGTTGCGTGTGACACCTACGAGTGACTGCTAACGATCCAAAATACTCACCAAATCGTTGATTGTTGACACGCCGTTCATTGACTTCGCTACGTGTGACACCCTGGGAACGACTAACAACAGCGTTCCTGCGTTCTCCGGCAACGAGGTGGGCGTGACATTACTGCAGCTGCTCTCCGCCCCTCCGCTTCTATTGGTGGCCCGCTGTCTGACGTCGCTGTGATGCCGCACGAACCGCCCCCTTAAAAAAGAGTTTGTTCGGCGGCCACAGCGACGTCGTTAGGAAGGTATGTGTGACGCGTACGAGCGAGATTGTTCGCCACGGGCAACGACTTGCCCGTGACGCACACACGACGGGGGCGGGTGTGATCGCTAGCGACGTTGCTGTATATAAAGCAGCCTTAAGACTCTTAAGCGGGCTTTACACGCTACGATATCGTTAATGAATTATCGTCGGGGTCACGTTGTTTGTGACGCACATCCGGCGTCATTAACAATATCGCAGCGTGTGACATTTATGTGCGACCTAAAACGATCGTAAAAGTGGCAAAAATCGCTTGCCGCGGAGAGGTTGTCCTAAAACAAAAAATCGTTTACTTCTAATTAGCGATGTTGTTCCTCGTTCCTACGGCAGCACACATCGCTGTGTGTGACACTGCAGGAGCGAGGAACATCTCCTTACCTGCCTCCACCAGCTATGCGGAAGGAAGGAGGTGGGCGGGATTTTATGTCCCGCTCATCTCCGCCCCTCCGCTTCTATTGGATGGCTGCCGTGTGACGCCGCACGACCCGCCCCCTTAGAAAGGAGGCGGATCGCCAGCCAGAGCGATGTTGCAGGACAGGTTAGTGCGTGTGACAGGGGTAAGCGAGGTTGTACGCGACGGGCAGCGATTTGCCCGTGTTGCACAACCGACGGGGCGGGTACGATCGCTCGCAATCTCGCTAGCGAGATCGCAGCGTGTAAAGCCCGCTTTATTCCAACAATGTGTCACTTGCTGCTCTGCAAGCGATTATTTTGATACAACCACTGTTTTCTCTGCTGCAGATCTAGCATTACTCAGAATGCTGAGCCCTGTATAACCCTGGCCACACCAATGATTGGCAGCTTTCCGTGTACACTGTACATTGACAAAAAAGCCGATAATCATTGGTGAGGACAGAGTTGTACAAAGCAGGTAAGGACAAGGAGGCACAAGACATCTAGACCTGTAGTGTTAATCTCCTGCTTATAAAACGCTGATTTTATTGAAAAGGCAACACACAGCCCAGTAAGTGACACATTCCTGCAGGCAGGGTCTGAGCCACTACATCACGCTGCTCTCATATTGCATAGCTAAAACCTGCTGACAGATTGCCCTTAAGCGTAAATTCAGTTAGGCATACATTTACACTGTGATGGGAGTCAGAGTTTTGTTTCACAGTGATTGGATGCCAGGGATGATTGCCAGAGGAAGAGAGAAAGGCAGGGGTTGGAGACTTGTAGACAGAAAGAGACTATAGAGGAGAAAATAAGCATAAGCAGCTAAACCCACTGAACGAGTGTGTGTGCGTGTGTATATGTATGTATGTATGTATGTATGTGTGTGTGTGTGTGTGTGTGTGTATATATATATATATATATATATATATATACATACACACATAATATAATATGTATATGTAACATTAGAGGCATATGGACCTCAAGGAGCCTTGAGACATCAAGACTTGTCTACTATGAGCAGTTCCCGCTCTGGTAGACATTGCCCTTCATTGTATCACATTTTTCCTGTAGTGTGGGAAGGTTGTCATTGCTTCTAGTTACAAAATCCAAACTTGCAATGATCAGTTATTGATCAGACCGGCTTCACCCCAATAGGGACTTGGTGGTTGTGTAGACCTGTAGGCTCCTCTACTCTTCACCGTTGAAGTCTACTTACAGACCACACCCTGTTGGCTAACAAGGCTAGATTTTTATACATCAAAGAGGGCACTATAACCTAGCAATGGAGAGGTGCAGGAACAAAAGAATAACCGCTCTAGATTCAGGAGAACAGCGGCATTTATACCAGGTAATAAAACTACAGTGCCTTGCGAAAGTACTCCCTTGAATTTTTCAACCTTTTCTCACATTTCAGGCTTCAAACATAAAGATAAAAATTGTAATGTTATGGTGAAGAATCAACAACAAGTGGGACACAATTGTGAAGTTGAACGAAATGTATTGCTCATTTTAAACTTTTTAAAAAAATAAATAACTGAAAATTGGGGCGTGCAATATTATTCATCCCCTTTACTTTGTGCTGCAAACTCACTCCAGAAGTTCATTGTGGATCTCTGAATGATCCAATGTTGTCCTAAATGACTGATGATGATAAATATAATGCCCCTGTGTGTAATCAAGTCTCCGTATAAATGCATCTGCTCTGTGATAGTCTCAGTGTTCTGTTTAAAGCACAGAGAGCATCATGAAGACCAAGGAACACAACAGGCAGGTCCGTGATACTGTTGTGGAGAAGTTTAAAGCTGGATTTGGTTACAAAAAGATTTTCAAAACTTTAAACATCTCAAGGAGCACTGTGCAAGCGATCATATTGAAATGGAAGGAGTATCATACCACAGCAGATCTACCAAGACCCGGACGTCCATCCAAACTTTCATCTCAAACAAGGAGAAGACTGATCAGAGATGCAGCCAAGAGGCCCATGATCACTCTAGATGAACTCAGAGATCTACAGCTGAGGTGGGAGAGTCTGTCCATAGGACAACAATCAGTCATAGACTGCACAAATCTGGCCTTTATGGAAGAGTGGCAAGGAGAAAGCCATTTCTCAAAGATATCCATAAAATGTGTTGTTTAAAGTTTGCCACAAGCCACCTGGGAGACACACCAAACATGTGGAAGAAGGTGCTCTGGTCAGATGACACCAAAATCAAACTATTTGGGCACAATGCCAAACAGTATGTTTGGTGTAAAAGCAAAACAGCTCATCACCCTGAACCCACCATCCCCACTGTCAAACGTGGTGGTGGCAGCATCATGGTTTGGGCCTGCTTTTCTTCAGCAGGGACAGGGAAGATGGTTAAAGTTGATGAGAAGATGGATGGAGCCAAATACAGGACCATTCTTGAAGAAAACCTGTTGGAGTCTGCAAAAGACCTGAGACTGGGACGGAGATTTGTCTTCCAACAAGACAATGATCCCAACCATAAAGCAAAATCTACAATGGAATGGTTCACAAATAAACGTATCCAGGTGTTAGAATGGCCAAGTCAAAATCCAGACCTGAATCCAATCGAGAATCTGTGGAAAGAGCTGAAAACTGCTGTTCACAAACGCTCTCCATCCAACCTCACTCAGCTCCAGCTGTTTGCAAAGGAAGAATGGGCAAGAATTTCAGTCTCTCAATGTGCAAAACCTAAGGCCCCGTCACACGCAGCGATATCGCTAGCGAGCGTTCCCGCCCCGTCGTTTGTGTGTCACGGGCAAATCGCTGCCCGTGGCACACAATATCGTTAAGTAAGTCCGTGTGACGGCTCCTAACTACTGACATCACTGGTGCCGGCGAACCGCCTCCTTTCTAAGGGGGCGGTCCATGCGGCGTCACTAAGCAGCCGCCCAATAGAAGCGGAGGGGCGGAGATGAGCGGCCGTAACATCCCGCTCACCACCTTCCTTCCTCATTGCCGGCAGTCGCAGGTAAGCTGCAGTTCGTCATTCCCGAGGTGTCACACGTAGCGATGTGTGCTGCCTCGGGAACGACAAACAACCTGCGTCCTCAACAATCCACGATTTTATGAAAATGAACGACGTGTCAACGATCAACGATAAGGTATTTTTGATCGTTCACGGCCGTTCGTTGGTGTCACACGCAACGATGTCGCTAACTGCGCCGGATGGGTGTCACAGAATCCGTGACCCCGGCGGTATATCGTCATAGCGCCGCCTTTAGACACATACCCGAAGCGACTTGCAGCTGTAATCGCAGCAAAAGGTGGCGCTACAAAGTATTAACTTAACCCCTTCACGACCTTGGACGGATCTATCCGTCCAGGATCGTGTCCCGTTAAGCCCCGCCCCCTGCCGCGGGCAGGCGGCGTGGATCGGCACACATGAGCTGTTTTCAACAGCTGACATGTGTGCCTGCTAGCCGCGGGTGGAATCGCTTCCACCCGCGGCCATTAACCCCTTAAATCTTGCTGCCAAAGTCTGGCAGCAAGATTTAAATGCGCGCGGCCATGTTTGTTACTTACCGCCGCCCCCACCGGAAGTCACGTGTGTTATCACGTGGCTATCGGTGGTTGCCATCGTAGCACAGGGTCATGTGATGATGCCTGCTGCTATGATGTTTCACTTTCGTTTTCCCTCGGCCGAGAGCAGAGGGAAAAACAAAGTGACTGAATCTGCTGTTTACAGCTGTATTGCTGTGATCAGCAGATAGCGATCAGCGATCCAATTGCTGATTGCTATAGCCCCCTAGGGGGACTAGTAAAATAAAAAAAAAAAGTAAAAAAAAATTTTTTAAAAAATATAAAAAAAAAAAACAAAAAACCTAAAAGTTCAGATCATCCCCCTTTCCCCCCATTGAAAATTAAAGGGTTAAAAAATAAATAAATATACACATATTTGGTATCGCCGCGTTCAGAAATGCCCGATCTATCAAGATATAAAATCAATTAATCTGATTGGTAAACGGCGTAGTGGCAAAAAAATTCCAAACGCCAAAATTACGTTTTTTGGTCGCCGCAAGTTTTACGCAAAATGCAATAACAGGCGATCAAAACGTAGCATCTGCACAAAAATGGTATCATTATAAACGTCAGCTCGAGACGCAAAATATAAGCCATCACTGAGCCATAGATCCCAAAAAATAAGAACGCTACGTGTTTCGGAAAATGGCGCAAAACGTGCGCCACTTTTATTGGACAAACTTGTGAATTTTTTTTAACCCCTTAGATACAAGTAAACCTATACATGTTTGGTGTCTACAAACTCGCACCGACCTGAGGCATCACACAGGCGCATCAGTTTTCATATAGTGAACACGGTGAATAAAACATCCCAAAAACTATTGTGCGACCACACTTTTTTTGCAGTTTTTCCACACTTGGAATTTTTTTGCTGTTTTCCAGTACAATATATGGTAAAACCTATGGTTTCTTTTAAAAGTACAACTCGTCCCGCAAAAAACAAGCCCTCATATGGCAAGATTGAAGGAAAAATAAAAAAGTTACGGCTCTCGGAAGAAAAGGAGCAAAAAACAAAAACGCAAAAACGGAAAGTGCCCGGAGGCTGAAGGGGTTAAGGGGGCCGAATAATATTGCACGCTCCACTTTTCAGTTTTTTATTTTTTACAAAAGTTTAACATAAGCAATAAATATCATTCAACTTCACAATTGTGTCCCACTTGTTGATTCCTCACCATAACATTAAAATTTTTATATTTAGGTTTGAAGCCTGAAATGTGGGAAAAGGTTGAAAAATTCAAGGGGCCGAATACTTTCGCAAGGCACTGTACATATGTTTATTACAAACAATTTCAGCCACCATCATGTTGAGAAATAAGCTAAATGTGATCATAAAGGAGTTTGATATTTTTCAGTAGTGTAGGTATTGTTCTTCAGTGGTTTATCCAGGCTCGTATCTTATTCTCCCCAGGTTAAAGAAGAGCCACCAAGGTATATTCCACTCCAAAGCAAGTCTGCAGAAGCTCAGTGCCAAGGTATGAGCAATGTTAAGATCTTGGAATAGTTTCCTGGCAGGAGGCAATAGTTTAATATATCGGGTTTACTTGTCAGAACACTCAGCTGATAATTATTCTAAAGACCCGAGAGATCTACAGACAAATTAAGGCCAGGATTAGTGCCAGCAGCCTGGAAACAAGCGGCCAGCAGCCAGCCATGGTCCTCTTTAGGTATAACAAAGCTACCGGCTGTTAGCACATTCCTGTGTAGATTTCCCTTTATTTTTTTTTACAGTTTGCCAGGTATTTATTACCATCCGTATCAGACTTTTTTCTTGCAATGATCAACGATTCAAGGGTCATTGCTGCCCTTGCCGTAATTGGATTTTAGCAGAACCATTGAGTTTTCCCCTTGCAAGGTGAATTATCTCTGGGGAGACTCTGGTTTCGTTCCTTGCTCCAAAAACATACGTGTTATTGTTATTTATTTTCTTATAAAGCGCCACTAATTCCACAGCGTTTATCGATACCATCATCACTGCCTCCATCGAGGCTCATAATCTAAATTCCCTCTCCGTATGTCTTTGGATTGTGAGAAGACACTGGAATACTCAAAGGAGGCAAAGAGGAGGAGACTCAACGCCTTACAGATTTCTCAGCCAGTAGATGGGGTCTCACATCCAAAGGCCTCATGTATCATCCTGTGCAGCTACAAACAGTGCAGATGGAAAGAAAATGGAAAGAACCAGAGAAAGGACTGGAAACGGAGAAATAAGAGCATTGTTTCATTATAGAATATTACCCCAGACTTTTTTTTTCCTTCTCTCCTTCCTCAATTAGTTTGCAAGAAGGCAACATGTGGACATGGAATATAATAAATCTTTATTTTATCTGTGAAAAACATGGATAGAGCACTGACTGAATGAGGGATAAAGCCGAAGTCACACTTGCATGCAACTCACGCGAGACTAGAGCGAGAATCAAATCGCATCACCCGGCACGGCCTGCTGCTCTCCGGACTGGAGCATGCAGCTGCATAGAAATACATACAGCTGTATGCTCCTGTCCGGAGAGCTTTTCTGTATGGAAATCACCGCACTTTTCAAAGTGTTTCATGCAATTTGGCGTTTTATTTTAAACAGACAGGTGAGGGTACAGGAAAAAGGCGACACAAGGGACGTTTCGACCTATGTAGGTCTCTTTCCTGTCCGGACAGCGGCAGACCGTGTCGGGTGATGCAACTCTATTCTTGCTCTAGTCTGGCGTGAGTTACACGCAAGCGTGACTTCGGCCTTAGTCTGAAGAAGACCCTTCTCTCAGGGGTGAGCCACTTGAACACTCATGCTGGCCACTATGTACATTAGATGGCTGTTGGATGAATGATCCTTCGGCTGATTGTGTGGCAGACAGTCGTCATAGTCAACTCTCTCGTACAGTTATGCTCTCCTGTGTCTCAATGAGAAAGTGAGAAAGACTGACACATTGGCAGGCGGCTTATCTCCGGGAGAGCAATGCAATCGGTATTTCCAAATCAGACATGTCTAATCGACAACCAGTCATCAGTTGGCCGGTGCCCTCATACATGTTTAATTGTTGGATGTGCCTTTCAATATCAGCGGGTTCAGCCAACATTAGTCCAATGTGTATAAGGGCCTTAAAAGAAAACCTTTCACCAGGATTTTCCCTTGTAAGCTGCGGCCTCCACCCTGAGCCCTTATATACAGCATTCTACTGTAGAATACTGTATATAAGTCCCGAAGACAATCTGTATAACATAAAAAAACCCTTTTACTATACTCACATGCTGGGTGGTCCGATTGGTGTCTCTGGCCTTTGTCCAGCACTAACTCTCTTCTTGCGATCCCCATTCTCCTTTCCTGCCCCGTGTGGATGACGCGTCCTATGTCAGCCATACAAAATTCTCCATTGCGCTTCTGCACATGTCTCTCTGCCTTGCCGAGGGCAGAGCAAAGTACTGTAATGCACAGGCACGTGGAAAGGTCAAAGATCGCCCGTGTATGTGCACTGCAATACTTTACTTTGCTCTTCCCTTGGCATGGCAGAGAGACGTGCGAGTGCGCAGGAGCACAATAGAGGACCCTGTGTGGATGATGTAGGACGTGTTATCCACACGGAGCAGGAACAGAGCATGACGATGGAGGGAAAAGAGAAGGCGCCGGATCAAGACCTGTGACGCCCATTGGACCGGACCGCTCCACAGGTGAATATAATAAAAGGTCTTTTTTATGTTATATAGAGAGGCCTGGGCTCTTATATACAGTATTGTAGAGTGCTGTACATAAGGCTCACTGGGGGTGACCGCAGTTTTGTAAGGGTAAATCCTTGTGACAGGTTCCTTTTAACCTGTGTTTCCTTGAATGTCCTAGAAATTAATGCTGTGTTCATAGTGTCAGGTTTTCCCTCACCTGAACCAGTTACAAATAGTGGCTCTCACTGGAGGATCGGGTGCGTCTTTGGATTACACAAAAAGTCAACTGTTTTTAATGGGAACTGTGTAATGATTCCCTTGTCCAGTGGTGGCGCTATAGAGAAATGAAATGCCTTTTTTCTAGTTCTTGCATCACTGATTGCAGCTGATTGTCAGGATCCCAGGCGCAGGACCTTCTCAGATTACTTTACAGACTAATCAAATACTGGATTGTCCAACACTTGCTACATCTATCACTTACTTATACTACTCTAGTCTCCTGTATAATACAGTTTTGTGCATTTCTGGATATAATCGGATTTGTTTCCTTAGTTTTCATCACAGTTGTCAGGCTGCACACAGCAGCTGGCGGAGGCCCGGAATGAATACCTTTTTGCCTTGACTGCTGCAAATGCCCATCTTGATCTTTACTATCTGTCTCACCTGCCGGACATCATGAAGGTCGGTAGTGTTAAATAGTTATCATTTTTACATTTTGTTCTGCTTTTTCACAGTATTGTTAGGCAGGTGTAGAAAAAATGCAAATTCTTTCAAGAATTTCTCCTCATGAAATCCCAGACAGACTTGGTGATGTTGAGATCAGTGCACGCCTGTGAAAGAAAGCAGCAGCTTCTGGGAGGAATTAAAGGGAACCGGTCAGGTGTAATATGCAGCCAGAACGACTAGCAGTTCTGGGTGTATATTGCTAATCCCTGCCTAACTGTCCCAGTATACACTAGCATAGATAAAGAGATCTTTAGAAAAAGTATTTGTAAAGATGGTATATTATATGCTAATGAGCGAAGGGACTAGTCCCGAGGACGTTTTTTCCCTTAGCTAGCCGGCCCACATAGCATGGTAGCACGACCCTGTGGGTGTACTAACATGCTAATGAATGGGCAGCTTCGCCGCACATACCTCACTTTTCATGGCGGCCGGTGGAGGATGATGTGCACTGGGCATGATCCAGAGTATCAGGGACTTCCAGTCATGTGCACTAAACTGATGCCGGGTATCAGCTTCCCTGCTTCAGTGACGTATAGTGCACATGACTGGAAGTGCTGGGGACTCCAAATCATGCGTAGTGCACATCCATCCTCCGCCAGCCGCCATAAACGGTGAGGTATGTGCGGCGAAGCTGCGCTTCATTAGTATGTTAGTATGCCCACTGGGGCGTGCTACCATGCTATGTGGGCCGGTTAGCCAGGGGAACAAACGCCCTCAGGACTAGTCCCTGTGCTCATTAGCATATAATATACGATCTTTAGTAATACTTTTTCTAACGATCTCTTTACCTATGCTAGTGTATACAGGGACGGTTAGGCAGGGATTAGTAATATGCACCCAGAACTACTCGTGGTTCTGGGTACATATTGCACCGGACATGTTCCCTTTAAGCTAATTTTCTGCCGCACTGCATTCTCAGTACAGGGGCCGGGCAGCATTCTAACGGTATTAAATCCCTTTTACGACCTTGCTTCAAGGTCGTGTCTGTCCCTTTATTGTGGGCTCGCATATTTCACCGCACATCTCGGCTGATCTGATTAGCTGACGTGCAATTATCAGACGCAGGTGGATTGGAGATCCCCTCTCCTGGTAATTAGTTAAATTGCGCTCTCAATCTCTGATGGAGGTATTTAAAGGACTCCGGTAGGGAGAACATCATTCCCCGCCAACATTGGTATGCATGTGACGTGATCACAGGTTGCCGATGGGTTCTCATGACAGCCAGGGGTCAAACCATGACCCCTGTGACTGTCATGATGTAGTTCCTGTGAACGCCGGTTGAGCGCCGGTATTTACAGGAGATCATCGTTTCTGCTGTACAGAGCAGGCCTGAAGCATCGCTTTCTACAGCACAAGCCAGCAGAGTATACCAGCTTCAAGTCCCCAAGTGCACTATTAAAAACAATAGAAAGTGTAAAAAAAAAAAAAAAACCAACACAAGTTCAAATCACCCCCTTTTGCCCCATTAAAAAGAAAACACACATATTTGGTATCGCCACATTCAGAAATGCCCAATCAAAATAGAAAATGAAGTAACCTGATTAGTAAAGTGGTTAATGAGAAAAAAATCAAAACAGCAGACTTGTGTTTTTTTGGGGTCGCTGTAACATTACAATAAACTGCAATAACAGACAATCAAAACAGCACATCTACACAAAGATTGTATACATTAAAATGTCAGGTCAAGACGCAAACAATAAGCCGTCACTGAGCCCCAGATCCCGAAAAATTAGAACCTTACGGGTCTCAGAAAATGGCGACAAAGCGCAATTCTTTTTTGGACAAACTTATGAATTTTTTCACCGACCTGAGGAATCATACTCCCAAGTCAATTTTACCATATAGTGAACATTGTAAATAAAAAAAAAAATCCAAAAATCCATTTTTTATTTTTTATTTTTTTTTTTTTTTGCAATGCAATTTCACCGCACTATTTTTTCACATTTTCCAAAACACTATGGCACAGAATGAATGGTGTCATTCAAAAGTACAACTCGTCCCGCAAAAAGCAAGATCTCATATGACTATATTGATGGAAAAATAAAAAAAAAGTTATGGTTCCTGGAATACAGGGAGGAAAAAACAAAAAATGGAAAATCGCCCATGGGTGAAGGGGTTAATTGTGTGATGAGTTATTTAGGGGACACCAAATTGACACTGTTATACAAGCTGTACAGTGACTACTTTACATTGTATCAAAGTGTCATATCTTCAGTGTTGTCCCATGAGAAGATCCAATTCAGAGGTCTCAAACATGCGGCCCGCAGGCACATGCCCCCTTGACGATTGCGTTCGATGCAGAGGGTGTAGCCATCACTGTTTACTGCTTTACGTTAGATTAACGTTTTACCGGCGCTGCGCAGAGTCACGCTCTATCTGCACTATTCCAGTGGCATCCGCTGGCCAATCGGAGGCAAGCAGCTGACATCACCTGACATAATCCTCATATGACATCACCATCATCCTAGTGCAGAGAGAGCTTGATTCTGCGCAGCCGGCAGCAAAACGTTCATCTGAATTTTAGATGAAGCACTGACAGCGGCCACGATCATTAAGGGGGGACTCATGCCTGCGGACCTCAGGAAGCAGGGAAGAGGACGCCAAGGGAACAGAGAACAGGTAAGAAGAATGTTTGTGTGTGTGTGTGTATGTATGGCACAATAGGGGACCAGGATGAGACATTGTGTGTGGGTGTGTTTGTATGTGTATAGATTGGCACAATAGGGGACAAGGATGAAACCTTATATGTGTGTGTGTGTGTGTGTGTGTGTGTGTATAGAATGACACAGTAGGGGACCATGATGAGACAGTGTGTGTGTGTGTGTGTGTGTGTGTGTGTAGAATGGCACAATAGGGGACCAGGATGGGACCTTACACATACATACATACATACATACATACATACATACATACATACATGTATATATGTATGTGTGTGTGTGTGTGTGTGTGTGTGTGTGTGTGTGTGTGTGTGTAGAATGACACAGTAGGGGACCCAGGATGAGACATTGTGTGTGTGTGTGTGTGTGTGTAGAATGGCACAATAGGGGACACACACATCATATATATATGTGTGCGTGTGTGTAGAAATGACACAGTAGGGGACCCATGGATGAGACGTGTGTGTGTGTGTGTGTGTGTGTGTGTGTGTGTGTGTGTAGAATGACACAGTAGGGGACCCAGGATGAGATATTTTGTGTGTGTGTGTGTGTGTGTGTGTGTATAGATTGCCACAATAGGGGACCAGGATGAGACCTTATGTGTGTGTGTGTGTGTGTGTGTGTGTGTGTAGAATGGCATAATAGGGGACCAGGATGAGACATTGCTACAAGATGAGGATCAATTAGGGGGACATTACTACAAGAGGAGAGCTTGCATGGGCACATTAATAAAAGGGAACAAGGTTGGGCACATTGCTACAGGATGGGGCACATATGTAAAAGGGGACCAGGATGATACATTGAGGCTGTAGAAGCCAAACAGTGCAACATTCATATTTCAATTGCCTTGTAACTGCTTTTTAACCATGGTTTTAATTACAAAAAAAGATGTCCACAAGAAAGAAGTAATGAATAATGTATTAATGTTATTGTACTTGCTGCTATTTTTAGAAATTCTTAATTCATCAGCGAAAGTCAAATAATTTATCAGGTGACACATTTGTGTCTGGGCATTAGTCTTTTCCATTTATGTTCATGTTACATTGTGAAGCAATAGCATTACTGTGCACAGGAAAACACTTGTGACTCATTATATTCATGGTATCATCACGTAAACTAAATATTATCTCTACAGTGCAGCTGCACAGGACAGGATTAAGGGGAAATTTATACCTTAAGGGTGCTTTACACGCTGCGACATCCCTAGCGATCTCATTAGCGATGTGACACGCCAGATCGCAGATGCGATCTGCCGAGATCACACATGTGACCGGAGCTATAAAAACGACCTATGTGCAATCTCGGCAGATCGCATCTGCGATCTGGCGTGTCACATCACTAACGAGATCGCTAGCGATGTCGCAGCGTGTAAAGCACCCTTTAGAGAGAGAACCTGTCAAAAACCTCTAAGCCGCCAAACAATTTACAGCGGGTGAATTAAGTATTATAAATGTCACCAATTTCTAAGTAAATATATTTATAAAGGTGCCATTGACATGAAATTCTCACCAGCTGTTGGTAACAACTAGTGATGAGCGAGTATGCTTGTTACTACTCGGTACTCGCACGAGTATCGCTGTACTCGGGCTACTCGGCGGGGACCGAGTATTCTCGCGATACTCGTGCTGTACTCGTGGTCTTCATGTTGGCGCTCTTTTTAGAGCCAGCCCTTATGCAGGGATTGGCTGGCAGACCAATGCAATGCCACAGCCCTGTTGTGGAATTGCAGTGATTGGCCGGCCATCACAGAATGACCGTGCCTTTAGCCCGACACTTCCCCGCTCGGCTACGGCCCCTCCCGCACTCCACTCCGCGTGTATATTTATATGCACGCTTACACACACACGTACGTTTTTTTAATTAATTTACAGTTTTATGGTTTCTACATGCTGCCGCTGGTCATTTCACAAAAATACTCGGGTCTCCCATAGGATAACATTGGGCTCGGTGCTCGGGCCGAGTACACGAGTATCTTGGGAGGCTCGGCCCGAGCCTCGAGCACCCGAGCTTTTTAGTACTCGCTCATCACTAGTAACAACCCATCCAATCCACAATGGCAAAGAAATCAAACAATAGACATCCATAAATTAAGTTGTGTAAGAATGAGAAATGTCACAGGAAAGAAGTATTGAAGACATGCTGAAAAAGAGGTTCAAACAGCCATGCAAAGTCATGACACCAGGTGAAATCTATCAGTAATAGGAAAGCAATCCTGCCACTTAGTGAAAAATAATACCAGCTGGTTCAACTAATGACCTATAAAAAGGTGTCTGATTAGCAAGGTGCCACACAAGAAACATCTCATGATGGGTAAAACCAGTGAGCTGTCTCAAGACCTTCGCAACCTTATTGCTGTAAAACATACTAATGGCATTAGTAACAGAAGAATTTCTAAACTACTGAAGGTTCCAGTGAGCATTGTAGAGGCCGAAAGAACATCATTTCCCCATAAACTGGCCACAACCAGGTGCTCGCCACAAGATTTCAGACAAAGGAGTGAAAAGAATTATGAGAAAAGTTGTCCAAGGGCTAAGCACTACCCCTGTGTAGAGCTCCAGAAAGACCTGGAATCAGCAGGTCAATTGTTTCAAATAAAAAAACAAATAATGCACTCAACCTCAATGGCCTGTGTGCACGCTCATGTTTGCTCAACAACATTTAGATAAGCCTGTGATATACTGGGAGAATATAGTCTGGTCAGGTGAGACTAAAATTGGGCTTTCTTTGTCGCTCCTAATTGGGAGACCCAGACAATTGGGTGTATAGCTATGCCTCCGGAGGCCACACAAAGTATTACACTAAAAGTGTAAAGCCCCTCCCCTTCAGCCTATACACCCCCCGTACTGCTACGGGCTCATCAGTTTTTATGCTTTGTGCGAAGGAGGTCAGACATCCACGCATAGCTCCACAGCTTAGTCAGCAGCAGCTGCTGACTATGTCGGATGGAAGAAAAGAGGGCCCATAACAGGGCCCCCAGCATGCTCCCTTCTCACCCCACTCTTGTCGGCGGTGTTGTTAAGGTTGAGGTATCCATTGCGGGTACGGAGGCTGGAGCCCACATGCTGCTTTCCTTCCCCATCCCTCAATTAGGGCTCTGGGTGAAGTGGGATCCCATCGGTCTCCAGGCACAGGAGACCGTGCTCCATCCACAGCTCCTGAGGACCCTGCTGGATAGGAGCCGAGTATCGTTCAGGGACATGGCCCTGCTACTTGGAGGTACTCTGTGTCCCCGTGGGGACCGCGCACAGCAACACTCCAGCATTGCTGGGTGTGCTAGTGCACCGGGGACAGCAGCGCTGGCTGCATTTGTGCCACTATACACTTCAGCGTCGCTGAGTGTGTTTGTGTCTTTCTTCCCGCCCCCAGCCCTGCCAGTCAGGGGAAGGGCGGGACGCTGTACAGGTCGGCAGCACTGAGGGCTGGAGCATGCTTTGCATACTCCACCCCCCTCACTCTGCACAGTGGGGCACCAGTTCCCGCACTTTTCTGGGTCACGCCCACGGCTCCCTCCTCTCCCCAGGACGCTGGCAGCCATTCCTCTCAGCTCTGCTAACGCTGAGAGGAGAGACAAGCTCAAAGAGACCCAGGCAGGAATTCTGGTGCCCACACAAACGCTTTGCGCAGGCGGTAAGCAGCACCTGTGGTGCTGGCCCCACTAGTGCAGAAGTGTATTTATAGTTTATATGATTATAGTCTATACTTTACACTGTATGGTGCACTGTTGATTTGTGGCTATATACCCTCCTGTATTGCTCAGAGGAGACAACAGCATGTCGTCCACAAATAGCAAGGGTGCCAAAGCACAGACTTACTATGCTGCCTGTGCAGCATGTACGGCTATACTGCCGGCAGGTTCCACTGACCCTCATTGTGTGCAATGCTCGGCCCCTGTGGCACTTTCTCAGCCAGAGCCTCTGCTAAGGGTGGCCCAGGGAGAACCACCTGTTAACACTGTCCAGGTGACAGGGACGGAGTTTGCAGTTTTTACTGAAAGACTTTCTGAGACTATGGCTAAGATATTAGAAGCCTTGCAGTCCAGGCCGGCATCTCAAGCCAGGGGCACTGTGGAAACATCCTTACCCCAGGCCAAACCAAAAACACCCCAACAGAGGAGGGGACAGTCGAGGTTTCGGTCCTTTCGGGGTACGGGCAGGTTAAAAAGACCGCCGGAGGTGCCGCTACCAAGGCGGCTTCCTCATGACTTACGGCCTCCTCACACCGCATCCTCGGTCGGTGGCAGGCTCTCCCGCTTTTGCGACACCTGGCTGCCACAAGTAAAAGACCGTTGGGTGAGAGATATTTTGTCTCACGGTTACAGGATAGAGTTCAGCTCTCGTCCTCCGACTCGATTCTTCAGAACATCTCCGCCTCCCGGACGAGCCGAGGCTCTTCTGCAGGCGGTGGGCATTCTGAAGGCAGAAGGAGTGGTGGTCCCGGTTCCTCTTCAGCAACAGGGTCACGGTTTCTACTCCAACCTGTTTGTGGTTCCAAAGAAGGACGGGTCCTTCCGTCCTGTTTTGGACCTAAAACTGCTCAACAAACACGTAAGGACCAGGCGGTTCCGGATGGAATCCCTCCGCTCCGTCATCGCCTCAATGTCCCAAGGAGATTTCCTAGCATCGATCGATATCAAGGATGCTTATCTCCACGTACCAATTGCTCCAGAGCATCAGCGCTTCTTGCGCTTCGCCATAGGAGACGAACACCTTCAGTTCGCGGCACTGCCGTTCGGACTGGCGACAGCCCCAAGGGTTTTCACCAAGGTCATGGCTACAGTAGTTGCGGTCCTCCACTCTCAGGGTCACTCAGTGATACCTTACTTAGACGATCTGCTGGTCAAGGCACCCTCTCAAGAGGCATGCCAACACAGCCTCAACGTTACTCTGGAGATTCTCCAGAGTTTCGGGTGGATCATCAATTTTCCAAAGTCAAATCTGACACCGGTCCAATCACTGACATATCTTGGCATGGAGTTTCATACTCTTCCAGCGATAGTGAAGCTTCCGCTGGACAAACAGCGTTCACTACAGACAGGGGTACAATCTCTCCTTCAAGGTCGGTCACACCCCTTGAGGCGCCTCATGCACTTCCTGGGGAAGATGGTGGCAGCAATGGAAGCAGTTCCTTTCGCGCAGTTTCACCTGCGTCCTCTTCAATGGGACATCCTACGCAAGTGGGACAGGAGGCCGACGTCCCTAGACAGGAACGTCTCCCTCTCTCAAGCAACCAAAGCTTCCCTTCGGTGGTGGCTTCTTCCCACCTCATTATCGAAAGGAAAATCCTTCCTACCCCCATCCTGGGCGGTGGTCACGACGGACGCGAGCCTGTCAGGGTGGGGAGCAGTTTTTCTCCACCACAGGGCTCAGGGTACGTGGACTCAGCAAGAGTCCTCACTTCAGATCAATGTTCTGGAGATCAGGGCAGTGTATCTTGCCCTAAAAGCGTTCCAGCAGTGGCTGGAAGGCAAGCAGATCCGAATTCAGTCGGACAACTCCACAGCGGTGGCTTACATCAACCACCAAGGTGGGACACGCAGTCGGCAAGCCTTCCAGGAAGTCCGGAGGATTCTGCTGTGGGTGGAAGCCACAGCATCCACCATATCCGCAGTTCACATCCCGGGCGTAGAAAACTGGGAAGCAGACTTTCTCAGTCGCCAGGGCATGGACGCAGGGGAATGGTCCCTTCACCCGGACGTGTTTCAGGAGATCTGTTGCCGCTGGGGGATGCCGGACGTCGACCTAATGGCGTCACGGCACAACAACAAGGTCCCAACATTCATGGCTCGATCTCAAGATCACAGAGCTCTGGCGGCAGACGCCTTAGTTCAGGATTGGTCGCAGTTTCAGCTTCCTTATGTGTTTCTTCCTCTGGCTCTGTTGCCCAGAGTGTTACGCAAGATAAGGGCCGACTGCCGCCGCGCCATCCTCGTCGCTCCAGACTGGCCGAGGAGGTCGTGGTACCCGGATCTGTGGCATCTCACGGTCGGCCAACTGTGGGCACTGCCAGACCGACCAGATTTGCTATCTCAAGGGCCGTTTTTCCATTTGAATTCTGCGGCCCTCAACCTGACTGTGTGGCCATTGAGTCCTGGATCCTAGCGTCTTCAGGATTATCTCAAGAGGTCATTGCCACTATGAGACAGGCTAGGAAACCAACGTCCGCCAAGATTTCCTCCCTAAGGTGGTATCCCCTTTTCATCTCAATCAGGACATCTCCTTACCCTCGTTTTGTCCTCATCCAGTTCACCAATGTGAAAAGGATTTGCACTTGTTAGATCTGGTGAGAGCACTCAGACTCTACATTTCTCGTACGGCGCCCCTGCGCCGCTCCGATGCACTCTTTGTCCTTGTCGCTGGCCAGCATAAAGGGACACAAGCTTCCAAATCAACCCTGGCTCGGTGGATCAAGGAGCCAATTCTCGAAGCTTACCGTTCCTCGGGGCTTCCGGTTCCCTCAGGACTGAAGGCCCATTCTACCAGGGCCGTGGGAGCGTCCTGGACCTTGCGACACCAGGCTACGGCTCAGCAGGTGTGTCAGGCAGCTACCTGGTCAAGCCTGCACACTTTCACGAAACACGATCAGGTGCATACCTATGCTTCGGCAGATGCCAGCCTAGGTAGGCGAGTCCTTCAGGCGGCAGTTGCCCACCTGTAGGACGGAGCCGTTACGGCTCTATTATGAGGTATTATTTACCCACCCAGGGACTGCTTTTGGACGTCCCAATTGTCTGGGTCTCCCAATTAGGAGCGACAAAGAAGAAGGGAATTTTGTTTACTTACCGTAAATTCCTTTTCTTCTAGCTCCAATTGGGAGACCCAGCACCCGCCCCTGTTTTTGTATACACATGTTGTTCATGTTAAATGGTTTCAGTTCTCCGATATTCCTTCGGATTGAATTTACTTTAAACCAGTTTATAATTTTTTCCTCCTTCTGGCTTTTGCACCAAAACTGATGAGCCCGTAGCAGTACGGGGGGTGTATAGGCTGAAGGGGAGGGGCTTTACACTTTTAGTGTAATACTTTGTGTGGCCTCCGGAGGCATAGCTATACACCCAATTGTCTGGGTCTCCCAATTGGAGCTAGAAGAAAAGGAATTTACGGTAAGTAAACAAAATTCCCTTCTTTTGCACGCCAAAGATTTCCCCCCCAAAACACTATACCAACAGTGAAGTTTGGAGATGGGAATATCATGGGGTAAAGCTGTCTTTCAGCATATGACACTGGCAAACTTTATATAATTGAAGGAAGGATGAATGGACAAATATACCAAGACATTTTGCTGCCATGGATGATGATGAAACAAGGGTGAACATTTCAGCAAGACAATGATGCCAAACAAAATCAAAGAAACTCTCAATTAGCTTCATATAAAGAAAATAAAGCTGCTAGAATGGTGCAGCCAATAACCTGACATGAACCCTATAGAAAATTTATGGAAAGAACTAAAGCGCAGAGTTCATAGGAGTCCACAGAATCTTCAGGTTTTGAAAAGTATTTGTTTGGAAGAATGGACCAAAATCACACCTGAGCAATACATGCGAATAGTTTCTCCAAATTGGAGGCATATTGAAGCTATCATCACCACCACCATAATTTTCAGTAAGTGTGTTCAATACTTTTTTCCTGTGTCTCGGACAAGAAACACTTGTCTTTGTACTCCTCACCTGGCTGCCGTCACACATGCTTCATACCATCTGAACCGAATAAGTTTATCTTGGTCTAATCAGACCACAGGACAGGGTTCCAGTAATCCATATCCTAAAGGCCCCGTCACACTAAGCAACATCGCTAGCAACATCGCTGCTAACGAACAACTTTTGTGACGTTGCTAGTGATGTCGCTGTGTGTGACATCCAGCAACAACCTGGCCCCTGCTGTGAGGTCGTTGGTTGTTGCTGTATGTCCTGGGCCATTTTTTAGTTGTTGCTGTCCCGCTGTGAAGCACAGATCGCTGTGTGTGACAGCGAGACAGCAACAACTAAATGTGCAGGCAGCAGGAGCCGGCTTCTGCGGAGGCTGGTAACCACAGTAAACATCGGGTAACCAAGAAGCCCTGTCCTTGGTTACCCGATATTTACCTTTGTTACCAGCCTCCGCCGCTCTCACTGTCAGTGCCGGCTCCTGCTCTGTGCACATGTAGCTGCAGGACACATCGGGTTAATTAACCCGATGTGTGCTGTAGCTAGGAGAGCAGGGAGCCAGCGCTAAGCATTGTGCGCTGCTCCCTGCTCTGTGCACATTTAGCTGCAGCACACATCGGGTAATTAACCCGATGTGTGCTGTAACTAGGAGAGCAGGGAGCCAGCGCTCAGTGTGCGCTGCTCCCTGCTCTCTGCACGTGTAGCTGCGTGCACTGGTAACCAAGGTAAATATCGGGTTGGTTACCCGATATTTACCTTAGTTACCAAGCGCAGCATCTTCCACGCGGCGCTGGGGGCTGGTCACTGGTTGCTGGTGAGCTCACCAGCAACTCGTGTAGCGACGCTCCAGCGATCCCTGCCAGGTCAGGTTGCTGGTGGGATCGCTGGAGCGTCGCAGTGTGACATCTCACCAGCAACCTCCTAGCAACTTACCAGCGATCCCTATCGTTGTTGGGATCGCTGGTAAGTTGCTTAGTGTGACTGGACCTTTAGTCTGCTTGGCTTCAAACTCTTAGCTTGGCTTACTTGTGCATCAGCTTTAGAAGAGGATTCCTTTTGGGATGACAGCCATTCAGACCAATTTGATGCAGTGTGAGGCGTATGGTCTTGGTACTGACAAGCTAACCCCCCAACCCATATAACCTTTGCAGCAATGCTGGAAGCACTAAAATGTCTATTTTGAAAAGGCAACCTCTGGATATGACTCTCAACTTCTTTGGTCGACCATGGTGAGGTCCGTTCCAAGTGGAATCTGTCTTGTTAAACTGCTGTATGGTCTTGGCCACCGTGCTGCAGGTCAGTTTCAGAGTGCTGGCGATCTTCTTATAACCTTGGCCATCTTTATATAAAGCAACAGGTCTTATTTTATAGATCCTTAGAGATCTTTGCCATGAGGTGCCATGTTGTTCTTCCAGTGACCAGTATGAGAGAGTGTGTGAGCAATAACACCAAATGTAACACCCCTGCTCTTGCTTCACGCCTGAGACTCTGTGAGACTAATAAATCACGTGACATATTGGAGGGAAAATGGCTAATTGGGCACAGTTTGGCAAGTTTCACCTAGGGGTGTACTCACTTTTGTGCCAGCGGATTTGATAATAATGGCTGTGTGTTGAGTTATTTAGAGGAGACACCAGATTTACCTTGTTGTACAAGCTGTACACTGACTACTGTACATTGCAATTCACTTGGCTTTCATCCTGTGGTTTTCTCTGAGGTCTGCAGACGTTCTCATGGGTTAAATTTGGAGGCAGCACAATCCAGACACCCCCCCCCCCCTCTTGGTGATCCCAGTCCTTGTCCTATGTTGGATATGTGCTGCTATACTTGAATATTGACACATGCCTGTTACATCAATAAACCAATCCATAAGCAAGAATGGAAACCTTCTTTTTCTGTCTTGCAGTGGAGCGCCCAGTATACCGCGCCGTGTAACCACCAGCATTATATTGATTGCAGGAGCGGAGAAATGTCCGATGACATTGACGTTTTTCTTACTCGCAAACACTTTACTTCCCGTAATGCCGCTCACCTTTTATTGCTTCCTGTACATTCGATTTTTATTGCTTCTTGTACAAGTTTCTCTTGATTTTTCTATTTTATCCTCTGGAAATTACATTTGTTCATCTGCCGTGTCGTTCTGTTTATCGACAGGCGAGGGAAAAAACTGAACGGGAATTACACCACCAAATTGTCTCCTCAATACCAGGACTGATGGCGCGTACACTGATCCCAGCTCTTGTTTGCCAAAAGCTTGTGCTTTTGGGATGCTCTTTGCAAGTTTCCAATGGGGAAGGGGAATGGTGCCACCATGAGCTGTCACATCTTGTATAGGGGTTCTCAATTCTAAAGATGCACCATACCATCACACTATCGGGCACGCTTGCTTTAATCAGGACTGATGGCCCCTCTCCCAGATTTGTTAATTTCAAGGGATTGTCACCTTTCAAAGATTATCCCCCCATAGGGACAAAAAGAGACTACAAATAAACTGCTTATGTGCGGACTTCCAGGTCCAGCACTTCTCACTTTATTGGGCTGCAGCAGTGACGTCACTGCTCCGCTTCTTGTGCCATCTACACTGACTGAGCTCAGTGGTTAGTGACGTCACTGCTCCGCTGCCTGTGCCATCTACATCGAGCTCAGTGGTTAGTGGCGTCACTGCTCCGCTGCCTGTGCCATCTACATCGAGCTCAGTGGTTAGTGGCGTCACTGCTTCGCATCTTGTGCCATCTACACTGACTGAGCTCAGTGGTTAGTGACGTCACTGCTCCGCTTCTTGTGCCATCTACACTGACTGAGCTCAGTGGTTAGTGACGTCACTGCTGCATCCGAATAACAAAGACCAGACAAATCGTAAGTGGTAGTGCTGGACCCTCAGGGAAGGGTAAGTAAGAACGCCATTTTCTTCTTTCCTCTGTGAGCTAATGAGGGGAGGATTCCTTGAAAGGAGATAGTCCTTTTAATTTTATGAACCCTCTAACAGCCCCTTTTAAGTTATTGCTACATAAGGATAGTGCTATTTCCTTGGGTACACACACAGACTGGTCCTACTCAAAACAGAATCAGTCATGCTGCAATGTTAGAGGAGGACATGAACGGCTATAGCTAGGAATTTCTTTACCTGGAGCAAAGGCTCAGTTTGCTTCTATAGCAGTGGCATGGCAGAGCCGAGTGTCGTCTGCATCGAGCGCGAGCCGAGTGTCATCTGGCGCGAGCGCGAGCCCAATGTCCTCTGGCGCTAGCCCCGTGTGATCGAGCGTGAGCCCAGCGTCATCTGAAGCGAGCCCGAGCCCGGTGTCATCTGGCGCGAGCCCGAGCCCGGTGTCATCTGGCGCGAGCGCGATCTCAGTGTCATCTGGCACGAGCGTGAGCCCAGTGTCATCTGGCGCTAGCCCCGTGTGATCGAGCGTGAGCCCAGCGTCATCTGGAGCGAGCGCGATCCCAGTGTCATCTGGCGCGAGCCCGAGCTCAGTGTCATCTGGCGCGAGCCCGAGCCCAGTGTCATCTGGCGCGAGCCCGAGCCCAGTGTCATCTGGCGCGAGCGCGAGCCCAGTGTCATCTGGCGCGAGCCCAGTGTCATCTGGCGCGAGCCCAGTGTCATCTGGCGCGAGCCCAGTGTCATCTGGCGCGAGCCCAGTGTCATCTGGCGCAGGCGCGATCCCAGTGTCATCTGGCGCGAGCCCAGTGTCATCTGGCGCGAGCCCAGTGTCATCTGGCGCAGGCGCAATCCCAGTGTCATCTGGCGCGAGCCCAGTGTCATCTGGCGCGAGCCCAGTGTCATCTGGCGCAGGCGCGATCCCAGTGTCATCTGGCACGAGCCGAGTGTAAATCATTGTGAATGGATTCTGTCATGCGAGAATCGGAGCATAGGTGAGATGAAGATGGAGAGATTAACGTCTCCATCTTCTCCATTGTCTGTCTCTGTGCATATCGGACTCACTGACAATCAGACCCCCAATAAACCTTTTTGCTAGATCCTGTACCCACAAGAAGTACAGTGTAGCACCCTGTAGTGGCCATTATCAGGTACTGCAAATCAGTTTCCGTTGGAAGTGAGAGAGCTGGGCTGCAGTACCTGAGAATGGCCACTACACAGAGCAGGGCACTGTGCTATTTCACACCCACATTATGGGACCTGGTAACCGCTGATCAGTGCTGGTGCTCAGCGTTGGACCAATTTACTGATCTCAAGGAACAGTCATTGATATAAAATTCCTGGACAACAGCTTTAAGATATTCTTCCACTTAACCCTTGGCTTACCTGATCTCTATTGCAGACAGCACAATAGATGACAGATGACCCCTATAGGTAACATTCTTATTCCCGTCACCATTTGGATGGCACTGTATAACCGTACATGTAGACGGAGGTGACACAATAGTAGACATCACCACGTTTTCACATTACAGTAGCGTTACTTATATTCACACTTGATCTATCCTATGTAAACGTTGCTGATGCGGCCAGTAAGGTTTATACATCAATCAGATTGCAATCTCCCATGTTATCTTTACTTGCTTAGTTACAAATGATCAAGAAGTTCTGATACTAAACTATTTTCCTTGGCGCAGGCCTTGTTTGTTCATGTGGTTGGTTGGGTAATGGTGAAATGTGAAGTTCCTTCTCACTTTCAGACTGCACAACCGATAAGAAGTATACTGGCGCCACACAGTGTTCACTTTGTGGTACTGCAGCATGAATTTATTCTGCTTCATAAATGTACACCCCATCATTTATACCCAGCAGCCTTATCACTTCTACTATGTGTTTATATGAATGCAATAAGCAGACTTTTTTGATGTTTATGAAATTGTACATGTCTGCAGGTACTGGATGGGGATCTCTACGAACGCTTACGAGATTATCTTTCACTGATCAATAAAACTGAGCTCAGCACATGCCGGTCCACGCAAGAGCGATTTCGTGACACTCTGGAGGCATCTCTTCAGGTAACTGTTTTCTCTCTGTTGTTCCCATGGACGAGAAATCGTAAAATAATGAAATGAATTAAAAAGAATCTATCAGCAGGTTTTTGCTATGAAATCTCAGAGCAGCAAAACATAGTGCAAGAGAGCCTGATTCCAGCTAGGTTGTGTTTCGTAGTTTTAATGCAATAAATATTTTATCAGCAGAAGATTATCACTGCTGGACTAGGTGTCACATGCAAGACAGTCAGGCTGATCTATGTAGCTCCGCCCTCACCACTGATTGGCAGCTGGCTGATTGCACAGTGCACACAGGAAGCAGCAGAGAAAGCCGTGAAACTAAATAACACATCGCTGGAATTAGGCTCTCTGACCCTAAATCATGCTGCTTTGAGATTACAAAGCAAATACCTGCAGATTTCTTTACATGTAAAACAATCCATATATATATATATATATATATATATATATATATATATATATGTATGTATACAGTGCCTACAAGTAGTATTCAACCCCCTGCAGATTTAGCAGGTTTGATAAGATGCAAATAAGTTAGAGCCTGCAAACTTCAAACAAGAGCAGGATTTATTAACAGATGCATAAATCTTACAAACCAACAAGTTATGTTGCTCAGTTAAATTTTAATAATTTTTCAACATAAAAGTGTGGGTCAATTATTATTCAACCCCTAGGTTTAATATTTTGTGGAATAACCCTTGTTTGCAATTACAGCTAACAATCGTTTTTTATAAGACCTGATCAGGCCGGCACAGGTCTCTGGAGTTATCTTGGCCCACTCCTCCATGCAGATCTTCTCCAAGTTATCTAGGTTCTTTGGGTGTCTCATGTGGACTTTAATCTTGAGCTCCTTCCACAAGTTTTCAATTGGGTTAAGGTCAGGAGACTGACTAGGCCACTGCAACACCTTGATTTTTTTCCCTCTTGAACCAGGCCTTGGTTTTCTTGGCTGTGTGCTTTGGGTCGTTGTCTTGTTGGAAGATGAAATGACGACCCATCTTAAGATCTTTGATGGAGGAGCGCAGGTTCTTGGCCAAAATCTCCAGGTAGGCCGTGCTATCCATCTTCCCATGGATGCGGACCAGATGGCCAGGCCCCTTGGCTGAGAAACAGCCCCACAGCATGATGCTGCCACCACCAGCTTGACTGTAGGGATGGTATTCTTGGGGTCGCATCCAGTCTCCAAACGTCACGTGTGTGGTAGGCACCAAAGATCTCGATCTTGGTCTCATCAGACCAGAGAACCTTGAACCAGTCTGTCTGAGTCCTCCAAGTGATCATGAGCAAACTGTAGACGAGCCTTGACATGACGCTTTGAAAGTAAAGGTACCTTACGGGCTCGTCTGGAACGGAGACCATTGCGGTGGAGTACGTTACTTATGGTATTGACTGAAACCAATGTCCCCACTGCCATGAGATCTTCCCGGAGCTCCTTCCTTGTTGTCCTTGGCTTAGCCTTGACTCTTCGGTCAAGCCTGGCCTTGGCACGGGTGGAAACTTTCAAAGGCTGTCCAGGCCGTGGAAGGCTAACAGTAGTTCCATAAGCCTTCCACTTCCGGATGATGCTCCCAACAGTGGAGACAGGTAGGCCCAACTCCTTGGAAAGGGTTTTGTACCCCTTGCCAGCCTTGTTGACCCTCCACGATCTTGTCTCTGATGGCCTTGGAATGCTCCTTTGTCTTTCCCATGTTGACCAAGTATGAGTGCTGTTCACAAGTTTGGGGAGGGTCTTAAATAGTCAGAAAAGGCTGGAAAAAGAGATAATTAATCCAAACATGTGAAGCTCATTGTTCTTTGTGCCTGAAATACTTCTTAATACTTTAGGGGAACCAAACAGAATTCTTGTGGTTTGAGGGGTTGAATAATAAATGACCCTCTGAATAAACTTTTCTCAATTTAAAAAAAAAAAGAAAGAAAGAAATATTCTTTTTTGCTGCAGTGCATTTCACACTTCCAGGCTGATCTACAGTCCAAATGTCACAATGCCAAGTTAATTCCGAATGTGTAAACCTGCTAAATCTGCAGGGGGTTGAATACTACTTGTAGGCACTGTATATATATATATATATATATATATATATATATATATATATATATATATATATATATATATATATATATATATATATATATATATATCAGATTTCAGTTTGACAGTGCAGCAGAGCTCAGTTTGCCATTAGGCTCTATATTCTTTGATCATGACATGGTTTTCCAAAGATAAGTAATATTCTAGGGTCATGATTCCCATTTGACGCCAGAGCCACCAGCAATGATCTGTCAACACCAGTTGACAATTTTGATAGTGGGACATCCGTGTGATACACCTTTTTGTTTTTGTTTTTTTGTTGCTTTTCTACACCCCTAGGCATTTAAGTTTTTCTTGTAGGTAAACATGCATTTTTTTTTTTTGTGGATACTCCGCCAAAGCCAAGCGACACTACTCTATCCTCCTCCTCCTGGACCTGTCCTCTGCCTTCGACACAGTAGACCATTCCCTCCTACTACAGATTCTCTCATCTCTGGGCATCACAGACTTGGCCCTATCTTGGATCTCCTCATACCTAACCGACCGAACTTTCAGCGTCTCCCATTCTCACACCACTTCCTCAGCTCGCCCCCTATCTGTCGGTGTCCCTCAAGGCTCAGTTCTTGGACCCCTGCTGTTCTCCATCTATACCTTCGGCTTGGGACAGCTCATAGAGTCCCACGGCTTCCAGTATCATCTCTATGCCGATGACACACAGATCTACCTCTCTGGACCTGACATTACCTCTCTACTAACCAAAATACCACAATGTTTGTCTGCTATTTCATCCTTCTTCTCTGCACGATTCCTAAAACTTAACATGGACAAAACAGAGTTTATTGTCTTTCCTCCTCCTCACTCACCTCCTCCAACAAGCCTTTCCATCAAACTTGATGGTTGCTCACTCACCCCAGTCTCACAAGCTCGTTGCCTTGGAGTAACCCTCGACTCTGCTCTATCCTTCAAGCCACACATCCAAGCCCTCTTCAACTCATGCCGATTACAACTCAAAAATATCTCCCGGATCCGTGCTTTTCTTAACCAAGAATCTTCAAAAACATTAGTGCATGCCCTCATCATCTCCCGCCTCGACTACTGCAACCTCCTGCTCTCTGGCCTCCCTTCCAACACTCTTGCACCCCTCCAATCTATCCTAAACTCTGCAGCCCGCTTAATCCACCTCTCCCCTCGCTACTCCCCAGCCTCGCCACTCTGCCAATCCCTTCACTGGCTTCCCATCGCCCAACGACTCCAGTTCAAAACATTAACCATGACATACAAAGCCATGCACAACCTGTCTCCTCCCTACATCTGTGACCTAGTCTCCCAGTACCTACCTGCACGCAACCTTAGATCCTCACAAGATCTCCTTCTCTGCTCCTCTCTTATTTCCTCTTCCCACAATCGTGTACAAGATTTCTCCCGTGCATCCCCCATACTCTGGAACGCTCTACCTCAGCACATCAGACTCTCCCCTACCGTGGAAAGCTTCAAGAGGAACCTCAAGACCCACCTCTTCCAACAAGCCTACAACCTACAATAGCCCTCAGCCCAGTAGACCACTGCGCAACCAGCTCTGTCCTCACCTATTGTACCATCACCCATTCCCTGTAGACTGTGAGCCCTCGCGGGCAGGGTCCTCTCTCCTCCTATACCAGTCTGTCTTGTACTGTTAATGATTGTTGTACGTATACCCTCTTTCACTTGTAAAGCGCCATGGAATAAATGGCGCTATAATAATAAATAATAATAATAATAATAATAATACTCCCCTTAGATTTCAGTGAGATGATGAGAATCAGCACGTGCGTTTTTTTTGTTTGTCTCCACAGCGTAAATGCATTAAGTCACTTGTCATCCGTACGTGGCTTTATTAGTAAGGTTTTACGAAAGGTAAATAACAGGAAGTATCCAAGACAGAGTAAAAAAAAATCAGCTCAAAAAACAGTGACAAAAACACCTAAAAATAATGCAATACAAAAAGTACTGCAATAAATCCTAAATCTGCCAACATCAAGAACTCACCAAATTTTACAAACGCTAAAAAAAAAACAACACACTAAAAATTGTGACGGTAACTACAGTCTGCACTTGTTCACCCGTTACTGTTTCTACATCCATCGCATTGTTTTTGTCCTGTGCATCCTCTGTTTTGCCTCTTTATTTTTTCCTTATCCACTGTTCATAACATCATCTGTGAAAAAGCTGAAGTTGAAAAGAGAATGGCTTCTACAAATGGATAATGATCCTAAACACACGTCAAAATCCACAAAAGACGACCTCAAAAGGTGAAAGCTGGAGGTTTTACAATGGCCCTTACAGTCCCCTGATCTGAACATCATTGACAATCTGTGGTTAGACCTCAAAAAAGCAATGCATGCAAGATGAGTCAGGACTCTCAGAGAACTGGAAGACAATCCGGGAATCTCAGAAAACTGGAAGACGAGCCAGGAATCTCAGAGAACTGGAAGACAATCCGGGAATCTCAGAGAACTGGAAGACGAGCCAGGAATCTCAGAGAACTGGAAGACGAGCCAGGAATCTCAGAGAACTGTAACACGAGACAGGAATCTCAGAGAACTGAAAGACAATGCAGGAATTTCCGAGAACTGGAAGACGAGACAGGAATCTCCCAGAACTGGAAGACGTCTGCAAGGAAGAGCAGTGCATGCAAGACGAGCCAGGAATCTCACAGAACTGGAAGACTTTACCAAGGAAGAATGGCTGAAAATCCCTCAAACAAGAATTAAAAGATTTGTGGCTGCTACAAAAAGCATTTACAAGATGTGATACTTGCCAAAGGGGGGGTTACTAGGTACTAACCATGCAGGGTGACCAAACATTTGCGTTGGCTCATTTTTTTTTTATTTTTTATAATTTTAAAATGTACAAGTTGTTTTGAAAAAACAAAATGTGTAACAATGCCCATAAAAACAATTTTATTAGTTATAATTTTGAAAGACCAACTAATGACATTCAAACAAAGAAACACACAATGTGCGTGTAGTGTGAAAATACACACTTGGTAGAGAGGTATAAGGAGGAATATAGAGGGGCCTGAGGGGAGTATAATGACAGGATAATTCAAATGGACACTAGGGGTGCTGTCTTTCCCTCCACTCAGTCCTACCCACTAGCCAGTTTCCTACTCCACACTGATGAGGGGCAAATACCCCGAAACAGCGGTCTGTGGATGGATACCATGTTTGGAATAGGTGGTCTCCTTGACTGGAGACTGCCCTTCCCATGGTTGTTCCTTCCCGGTGAAAGACCTGGCTAGTTACCTGCCAGCGTTGAGAAACCTGTGATGGTGTCTCCGCAGGCTTTCTTGTTTTGAATATTCCCAGAGGGCAATGCTCTAGAATCACTGCGTTGAGAAACACGTGATGGTGTCTCCGCAGTGGTGGATGTTGATCTCCCTAAGGTCAACCATCCTTGCTTATCTACCTAACAATGGGGCTTTAAGCACCTTAGTTATGTGGTGCCCCCATTCCATGCTGGCTCACCCTCTCTGCTCCTATCTACCTCAAGATATTCCACCACCAGTTTCCAAAAGGTGCAAGGTGCAATAGATTCAGCACATAAATGCCAGACACACGTACATTAAATATAGAACTGGGAGAATAACAGTATATATTTATGTCCACTGTTTGTAGTAATAATCTACAAAATCAAAAGATCATAGACACGGGTCTTCTGATATATGTAGGAGGTTCCCAACACATAAGAATAACCCACTACGGTCAATGTTAAGGTTAATCAACATTAGCATACACCTATTGATAGAATATTGTGGAAGCTCAATTTAGATTGATCCCATCAATATCACTCCCTATATCAATGATCAATTGACCAGATACAATCCAGTATGTAGAGATATATCATAAACAGGTCACTCTCTGACATTAATGGAATAGGAACCAAAACAGATATAGATGACCCAACATAGTTGGCATATAAATGATCAATAATAAGATTGCCGCTGATATGTAAAGGACACCCTACTATTTGTTGGTAGTCCTCGAGGGCTACAGTGGATTCGGTGGTTAGATATCCCAAATCCCCCAGTCTTGATGAATAGGTTATGCCTGGTAATAGTAATCCTTAACCCTACGGTTTTCCCCCACTTTGTCATTTGGGATTGATCAGGGGATCAGATCAGGCAGCTGGGAGCTGAATCGCTTCCCAGTTGTCCATATTGCCTATGGGAGCCCATATGTCTGGTCCCAGAGAGGGTGAGCCGCCGTGGAATGGGGGCACCACATAACGAAGGTGCTTAAAGCCCCATTGTTAGGTAGGACTGATAAGTAATTTTGACCAGGTGTGTCCAATTGTACCTATGCTACTGCACATAGCATACTGTTAGCTAATAGTATGTAACAGTATTTCTTATAGATAGGTAAAATCTGTAAAAAGCATACCAATCTTTTACAAACCTGCCTGTTTATGTTTCAATCTTCTCTACGCCCTCCAGGTTTCCCGGCAGCAGAACCTACAGCTATTTTTGAAAGACACCAATGTTTTTTCGCCAACGCCGATTCAGCAATTCCAGCCGGCAGGAGCGGACAAGGTACGAGATTGAATTGAGTAATGAGAACTTTTCCCGGTTGGATTGTGAAAGGTTAAACTTGAATTAAATGGAATCTGTCAGGATTTTAAATACCAAACTAATGACGTGTGTAAAGGAGCTTTAACGCTGAGTAAATTCTTACCTTTCTTGTAAAAATCTATTTTGCTCTTGTAGAGAAATCCATAGTTCAAATTGTATGTGATGAACCACAAGTGCAGTGGGCTGGCGCTGCACTTACAGCTCTTCTACTTCTCCACCTTTTCCCAGCCCCCTCTCACTGACAGGTGACATGTTGCAATGACCTATTTTTTTTCTCCTATTTTCATTATTGAAAATTGGAAGAGTTTAGCAGCCACATCAACTCAGCCACAAAGTGGAGACTGTGTAAAGTTAGAGAGCAGGGTCGCTGAGGAGCATAAAAGTCTCAAACGCTCTGCTGACTCTTTGAGTCCACACTTCCTCTGGCAGTAACATCCGCACAAACACTGTGCTGTGGAAGATTCTTGGCAGGGGTGTACAGTACATAGTCAAGCAGCTGATTGCAAGCCTTACATCATCAAGCACAATGCCCGGCTTTGGATGAAGTGGTGTAATACCACTACTGGACTAGATTGATAAATCTGGCTTCTCTGTCAGACAGTCTGTGTTTGGTGAATGCCAAGAGAACAGTACCTTTCTTACTGCATTGTGCCTACTGCAATGTATGGTGGAGGAGGGATAATGCTATGGATTGGTTTTTCAGGGGTTGTACATAGTGCCATGTTACAACCACATACTGAGGAGCAAAAGGGTAACAATGTTTTGAACTTTTGACTTTCAGGCACCATATCTCACCATCCATTATAGCTTTGAGTGTGAGACAACCTTCATTTTCTAGACAATCATCTTGACTATCTCATACATTAATATGATTAGTTATACAGATTCTTGTCAGGTCACTGCATTGTTACTGTTTTGCTACTAAAAAAAAAATCTAAATTTTAATTTGTATTATTTTGTTAGTATTTTGTAAATCCACCTTTGGCTTTTCACACTGCCTGAATCCTTCTACTCATGTTCTCGATCAGAATCAAGCACGTCTCAACTGAAATCTGTTCCCACGTCTCTTCTACACGTTCCCAGTGTTGGTGCCTACTGGTCGCCTCACTGGGGCATATATACAGCTTTTTCATTAACTTTATCTACAAGTGTTCACTTGGGTTGAGGTCTGGAGACTGTGGAGACCTCTTTTTCATTGTCAATGAACCATTTCTTCGCTTATCTCGCCATATGCTTTGGTTTGTTGTCCTGCTGAACACTATGTCGTCCTTTTCATACTCATAGTACTCAAGTGTATGAAATAACGCGTCTTGTAGGATATTCGTAAGTAGCTCAGCATTGAGACCACCATCATTCTTGGTCAAGTATCCAATGCCTTTTGGCTGTGAAACAACCCCATATCATTAGGCTTCCTCCACTGAACTTGACAGTTCCTCCAATTCTTTTATCCATTAGCCTCCTCTTCCCTTGTTTCTTCCAGACCCATTTGCCCCCATCAGAGCCTAGTCTATTGACTTTCACCTCATTGCTCCAAATCACCCATTTCTAATCTTCTGCTGTCCACTTTTCTTACTTTTTCCAAACTCAAGCCAGTGGTTATTATGACGATATTGGCTTCTTCACCTTTATTTCGGCCCACTACAACTTATGTAACGTGCATCGCACAGTACTTACATGGACGTCTGTAATCTCATTGTTTTGAAGTATACGAGCCGCCTCCACTGCCATTTTTGTTGCGCCAGAAGTGATAGACCTTGTGATGAGCCGACATATTGACTCCGATATTTTGCCTGGACGTCCACCTCTTGGCTTTTGAATGGATAGACAGACTTCATTTCGCATTTTTTTCAATTGTCATGGCCTCACATGATGCAGTTTGTCATTTTTCTTGGCCAAGAGGCCGCTATTGACAGGTTGAATGATACTGTATCACTTTTTCTTGGGAAATCTTCATGGCTGCGCCTCAATACGAACTTGTGACCTTTCATTTGGGATTCAGCCTAATAAAACACTGAGCTATTAGGGAATGTGAGAATCTGTTGTAAATTGTAGTATACAGAAAGAAAAACATTTTACCACCAGGAGCAAAACAGTAACAATGTAGTGTCATGAAAAGAATCTGCACAAAAGTTGCAATTCAAACTTCTGTATGAGATAACCAAGATGATTGATTGTAAAATGAAGGTCGTCTCACACTTATAGCTATAGTAGATAGTTAGATAGGGTGCCTGAAAGTCAAATGTTCAAAACATTCTTACCCTTTTTCTCGTCAGTGTAATGTATTTGGATTTTAGGTGATTTACCAACACAAAGTAGCAAGTATTTGTGAAGTGTAAAGGAAGGGATATACAGTGCTGGCCAAAAGTATTGGCACCCCTGCAATTCTGTCAGAAAATACTCAGTTTATTCCTGAAAATGATTGCAATCACAAATTCTGTGGTATTATTATCTTCATTTAATTTGTCTTCAATGAAAAAAAAAAAATTGTCATAAAGCCAAATTGGATATAATTCCACACCAAACATAAAAAGGGGGTGGACAAAAGTATTGGCACTGTTTGAAAAATCATGTGATGCTTCTCTAATTTGTGTAATTAACAGCACCTGTAACTTACCTGTGGCACCTAACAGGTGTTGGCAATAACTAAATCACACTTGCAGCCAGTTGACATGGATTAAAGTGGACTCAACCTCTGTCCTTTGTCCTTATGTGTACCACATTGAGCATGGAGAAAAGAAAGAAGACCAAAGAACTATCTAAGGACTTGAGAATCCAAATTGTGAGGAAGCATGAGCAATCTCAAGGCTGCAAGTCCATCTCCAAAGACCTGAAAGTTCTTGTGTCTATGGTGCGCAGTGTCATCAAGAAGTTTAAAGCCCATGGCACTGTGGCTAACCTCCCTAGATGTGGAAGGAAAAGAAACATTGACGAGAGATTTCAACGCAAGATTGTGCGGATGGTGGATAAAGAACCTCGACTAACATCCAAACAAGTTCAAGCTGCCCTGCAGTCCGAGGGTACAACAGTGTCAACCCGTAATATCCGTCAGCATCTGAATGAAAAGGGACTGTATGGTAGGATACCCAGGAAGACCCCACTTCTTACCCCGAAACATAAAAAAGCCAGGCTGGAGTTTGCCAAAACTGAAAGCCTAAAACATTTTGAAAGAATGTTCTCTGGTCAGATGAGACAAAAGTAGAGCTTTTTGGGAAAAACCATCAACATAGAGTTTACAGGAAAAAAAAGAGGCATTCAAAGAAAAGAACACGGTCCCTACAGTCAAACATGGTGGAGGTTCCCTGATGTTTTGGGGTTGCTTTGCTGCCTCTGGCACTGGACTGCTTGACCGTGTGCATGGCATTATGAAGTCTGAAGACTACCAACAAATTTTGCAACATAATGTAGGGCCCAGTGTGAGAAAGCTGGGTCTCCCTCAGAGGTCATGGGTCTTCCAGCAGGACAATGACCCCAAACACACTTCAAAAAGCACTAGAAAATGGTTTGAGAGAAAGCACTGGAGACTACTAAAGTGGCCAGCAGTGAGTCCAGACCTGAATCCCATAGAACACCTGTAGAGAGGTCTCAAAATGGCAGTTTGGAGAAGGCACCCTTCACATCTCAGGGACCTGGAGCAGTTTGCCAAAGAAGAATGGTCTAAAATTCCAGCAGAGCATTGTAAGAAACTCATTGATGGTTACCGGAAGCGGTTGTTCGCAGTTATTTTGGCTAAAGGTTCTGCAACCAAGTATTAGGCTAAGGGTGCCAATACTTTTGTCTGGACCATTTTTGGACTTTTGTGTGAAATGATCAATGATTTGATTTGTTTCATTCTCTTTTGTGTTTTTTCACTACAAGCAAAATAAATGAAGATAATAATGCCAAAGAATTTGTGATTGCAATCATTCTCAAGAAGAAACTGCATATTATCTGACAGCATTGCAGGGGTGCCAATATTTTTGGCCAGCACTGTATGGTTTATAAATATATAAAAAATAATCTGAAAATTATGACATACATTTGTATATTCAGCCCCCCCGAGTCAGAGCACCTTTTTCTGCAAATACTACTGCAAGTCTTTTGGGGGATGTCTCTACCAGCTTTGCACATTTAGAGGCTAAAGATTTTGCCCATTCTTCTTTGCAAAATATCTCCAGCTCTGTGACATTGAATAGAGGGGTCTGTGAACAGTAATTTTCATGTCTTGTCACAGATTCTCAATGAGATTAGATTAGGTCTGGACAGTGAATGGGCTATTCACACACATGAATATGCTTTTGATCTGAACCAGCCAGGGTGATTGTCCTGCTGGAACGTGAGCCTACACCCCAGCCTCAAGACTTCTGCAGCCTCTAACAGGTTTTGCTCCAGGATTGTCCTGTATTTTGCTCCATCCATCTTCCCATGAATCCTGACCTGCTTCCCTGCCCCTGCTGGAAAAAAGCCTCCCCTCAGTATGATACTGCCACCACCATGTTTGACGGTGGGCCCAATAGCATCTAATAGCAATGACTGGGTTTTATGTATTGTGTTCATAGCTTAAAGAAAACTATTTTGGAACTCTTCACAGATTGGAAAAATCCCCCAAAAGTTGTTGAAGTTACAAAATGTTCAATAAGAATATTCTTTAATCTCCATGAGTCATCATCATTAGTGACACATCATCATACAGGGGTATATTTAGAAACTCTGAGACATCGTTTCTCATTGTGGTCCACCACTGTGTCATACACTTGCAACTTGCCTTTACATGGTCCTTGTGACTATACATTGTGGTGGTATTTTAATAGGGTTTTTCCATGAACAAAGTTAATTTTAAAGTTCATTTTAATCAGTTGATCCTTGAATAATAATACGATGCACAACTGGATGTGTTTTAAAACAATGCTACTGTGTTGAGATATTCTTATATATGTGTCCCTGCTGTGTGCTGTGTAATGGTCGTGTCTGACCGTACAGGGACATGGTCTGATTATACCACAGCTCTTGGGCTATGGAAGAAGCAAGAGTATACAGATATTACAGCATGGGATCACAAATAATTCTTAATTTGAGGTAAAACATTTTTAAAAAAGAAGCAGTAAATATTTTACCTCACGAAAAGAATCAGCTATTATCCCATGTCGTAATGTCTTTATTCTCTTTTGAGTCCTCCCCACCCCAGGTGATTTGGTATGATCAGACCATGTCCCTGTACAGTCAGACACGGCCATTACACAGTACATAGCAGGGGCACATATATAAGATTATCTTAGCACAGGGACATTTTTTTTCAAACCCATCCAATTGTGGAACTAGTTAGTCAGTTAGTTGCTCATGGTTATAACTATGGATACCTAAGGTCCTGCAATGCCCTGCACATGAGGTAAGAAACATGGCTATATCAAGGGAACTATACTACATTTGTAATAGAAGGTATTTGGTAATATTTAGGGTTGATCGAATACCTCAAATATTCGGCAACGCCCATATTCGCCGAATAGGTTGCCACTATTCGACTATTAGCGAATATTTGATGCGCAATGTAAGTCTATGGGAAACCCGAATAGTTGCCGACTAGCAACTATTCGGGCTTCCCATAGACTTACATTGCGCATCGAATATTCGCGAAGCCAACTATTGCCGAATATTTGTGATATTCGATCATCCCTAGTAATATTATTATTACACCTACTAAATATTGGGATAGGATCTTGGGGATAGGAATATCCTTTTAAATTGATCCTAAATATACAAAAGTGAAAGTCCATTAGATCTATAAAGGTTAATCCCTCTATGAAAATAATCTCTGATCACCAAGGACAGTTTTAATTATTGAAATACTTTATGAAATATTCTATCTGGGAACTTTTGTTTAATTTGATTTTTTCTTTTCTCTCACAGATATTAAAGTTAGTGACCCTTGTAAAAGCACCAGATGAAATGAATGTCTTGGATAAGGAGGCACGAAGATGGACGAGCAGATCTGCCAGAGATTATAAATTGAAGACTCATGGCGAGAGGGTTAGTAGAAATGACTGTGACATTTTGTCCTCAAGTTATGACCTCTTTGCACTTGTTTAGGGGGGTACCACGGTGAATAAAGGGATACGTCAAGCCTCCTTTGCTTCTAAAATAAATGTTTTAAAATTAGTCTTCAGCACAATTTGTATACAACATTTTTTTGGACATTTTAAAGGAAATCTCTCCCAATCTATTTTTATACTATTAAGACAAGTCCAGCAATACCTTTACATGGCTATTCCATTCCTAAGATAAATCGGGGTTTAAAATGAAATGCAAATGAGGCTGAAGAGCTACTTGTAGATTTGAACCTCTGTCACTCACACTCTATTCCCCACCCAGGGTCACCTCGTCTTGCTTGACTGACAGCCGCCATGTTATGAGACTTCAGGCAAAGAAGCTGCCAGCTAGGGAATAGAGCTGGAGTGACCCAGGGTACAGATCTATAATGGCTCTTGAGCCTTATGTGCATGTCCGTAGAGGTATTCACAGCTGTGGTCTTACCTTCAGCAGGACAGTGATGTAACAAGAAGAGTGTCGGACATGGCAAATTTTGTGGGAGTCAAGCCACAAAATCTGGAGTGCTGGCCACTGTGAAATGAGGAGACTCTATAATATATACCGTAAAAGGTGCCATAAGTGACAGCCCGCTAATTGCAGGAAGGAGTTATTAAATGGGTGGTTCACTACTCTGCAATAGTGGCCACATCGCTGTAAAACTGATAGGGAAGGCTTTTGTCAAATACCTTGTTCAGCCAATTCAGCCTCTGAGTGGCACTATTCCGGGCCGCTCATCGCCATGAAGTGACCCCCACTGGGCTCCATGACCTCTGAGATCCGGTAATGTCACGTCCACTTCTGACCTGACATCACCGAAGCAGGCCTCAGTCTTCCTGAGTGACTGGGCTGTGGGCAGAGTTCCACCACTCGTCACAACCCATCATCTCACGTACTCTCTCCTTCACTGCACAGCGCCGCAAGCAGGAGCGATGCTGGGCTGTGATGAGCTGTAAAACTCCATCCACAGCCCAGTTACTCAGCAAGACTGGGGTCCACCTCAGTGATGTTGGGTCAACTAAAAGGTGACGTGACAGACGCAGTAACGATCCCGTTAGCGATCTTGTTATGTGTAACACTTACCAGCTGTGAGATCGCTAGTAGTTGCCGAATAGTCCGGACCATATTCTTCAAAGGCGATGTCCTGCTGGGCAGGACACATCTCTATGTTTGACGCTGTGTGACAGGGTCAAAGTGACTGCCGCGATCGTTATACAGGTCACTACTGCGACCTGTATCGTTCCTGCATCGCTGGTAAGATCTGACTGTGTGACATCTCACCAGCGACCTCCCAGCGATCCTTATCAGGTGGAATCGTTGTCGGGATCGCTGTTAAGTCGTTGTGTGTGACTGGGCCTTAAAATCCCCAGTAAAGCTGAGCTTTGGTAGATTCTGAGAATAGAAATGCATTTGGGAATTACTATTTATGCAATTATCTAATACAAATCGTGTATCACTATTAACGGGGAAAGTTGCCTTTTCTCTTGTTAATTTCTTCTCCGTGTTGGATTAGGTTCTTGATGCTGCTTCAGGACATGTATTGATTTCATGCGGTTTCTTTTGACCGCCCATTACCATGTCTGAGGTTTTCTGACCTTGGATAGAAAGTTTCTCCAGATCAGATATCCAAGGGCGCAGGAAAGCAGCCTCAGTTGGACTGAACAGATGCCAAATTTGCTGTTACGTCCGCTAAATATATGTATATATTGCAGAGCGCATAAATATTTTAGTTGAGGCACAAAAAACGATCCCAGCATGTGAGCTCAATGGGAGATTCTGGTATCCAGGAGGAACTTAAAACAAACCCTCCACTAAGAATACAAGTGTTTGTGGATGAAGCAGATCTGCTTCTACGATTGCGACTTTCATTCTTATGAAGGGCAAATGTCTGCAGTGTCCGCTGTGTAGCCCACATTCCTTATATCCCAACATACTGCCGCCATTTTGTATTATACTTCTCCAAAACAACACTGACTTAACATCTCTGAAGTGCTCCAATTCTAGCAAGATCATTATTTATCTGTAGAGCACCATGGTGCTGTACATGTTAAAGGAGATTTACATGCAAAATATAAATTACAATGAACAAATACACAAAAATGTGTGTGTGTATATATATATATATATATATATATATATATATATATATATATATATATATATATATATATATATATATATATATATTAGTACAGACCAAAAGTTTGGACACACCTTCTCATCTCTAGAACAACTGTTAAGAGGAGACTGTGCAGCAGGCCTTCATGGTAAAATAGTTGCTAGGAAACCACTGCTAAGGACAGGCAACAAGCAGAAGAGACTTGTTTGGGCTAAAGAACACAAGGAATGGACATTAGACCAGTGGAAATCTGTGCTTTGGTCTGATGAGTGCAAATTTGAGATCTTTGGATCCAACCACCGTGTCTTTGTAGAAAAGGTGAACGGATGGACTCCATGCCTAGTTCCCACCGTGAAGCATGGAGGAGGAGGTGTGATGGTGTGGGGGTGCTTTGCTGGTGACACTGTTGGGGATTTATTCAAAATTGAAAGCATACAGAACCAGCATGGCTACCACAGCATCTTGCAGCGGCATGCTATTCCATACGGTTTGCGTTTAGTTGGACCATCATTTATTTTTCAACAGGACAATGACCCCAAACACACCTCCAGGCTGTGTAAGGGCTATTTGACTAAGAAGGAGAGTTATGGGGTGCTACGCAGATGACCTGGTCTCCACAGTCACCAGACCTGAACCCAATCAAGATGGTTTGGAGTGAACTGGACCGCAGAATGAAGGAAAAAAGGCCAGCAAGTGCTAAGCATCTCTGGGAACTCCTTCAAGACTGTTGGAAAACCATTTCCGGTGACTACCTCTTGAAGCTCAAGAGAATGCCAAGAGTGTGCAAAGCGGTAATCAAAGCAAAAGGTGGCTACTTTGAAGAACCTAGAATATAAGACATATTTTCAGTTGTTTCACACTTTAAGTATTTCAGTCCACATGTGATAATTCATAGTATTGATGCCTTCAATTGGAATCTACAATTTTTAGTCATGAAAATAAAGAAAACTCTTTGAATGAGGAGGTGTGTCCAAACTTTTGGTTTG